>NC_084575.2:20685566-20833066 GCF_033978685.3 Nerophis lumbriciformis
TCTGTGGGCCAAAGCAAACTGCTCTGGTCGACCTCCTGACAAAACAGTACTTAAGTCAGCGTTAACCCTAACGCCATGAGGTCATGGACACACGGGAGATGGAGCTGTTAAACGGCGCAAACCCACTGAATCTGCTGATGCATGCAGCTAAAAAAGTTATCTATGAATGATAAAATATGGTAAATAAAACCCAGTGTGTCATTCGTCTAATTCTCATGTCCATCTTTAGATCAGAATAACCCGTATCGCAAAAGAACTAAAAGCGATGAAATGACTTATTTTAACTAAACCTGAGCGGTGCAATTTATTTTTTAAGTTATAGGTCAAAGAAAATCTAGCACCAGCAAAGCAAACGTGGTGCAGTGATTGCTTTCATCAAATGCAAGCAATATTTGAACAGGATAGGTTAGAAACGGTACCAATTTTGGGGACGTAGAAATCAATATGAATATTCAACGGTACCATTTTTCAGTGGTTTTTTGTGTCTTCGTATGGAATGTTCATATCTTTTTCTTTTTTTAAAAATAATTTTTCTATTTAAAGGGGAATATTATCACAATTTCAGAATGGTTAAAACCATTAAAAATCAGTTCCCAGTGGCTTATTATATTTTTCGAAGATTTTTTCAAAATTTTACCCATCACGCAATATCCCTAAAAAAAGCTTCAAAGTGCCTGATTTTAACCATCGTTATAAACACACGTCCATTTTCCTGTGACGTCACATAGTGAAGCCAACACAAACAAACATGGCGGAAAGAACAGCAAGCTATAGCGACATTAGCTCGGATTCAGACTCGGATTTCAGCGGCTTAAGCGATTCAACAGATTACGAATGTATTGAAACGGATGGTTGTAGTGTGGAGGCAGGTAGCGAAAACGAAATTGAAGAAGAAACTGAATATATTGAGCCATAACAGTTTGAACCGTATGCAAGCGAAACCGACGAAAACGACACGACAGCCAGCGACGCGGGAGAAAGCGAGGACGAATTCGGCGATCGCCTTCTAACCAACAATTGGTATGTGTTTGTTTGGCATTAAGGGAAACTAACAACTATGAACTAGGTTTACAGCATATGAAATACATTTGGCAACAACATGCACTTTGAGAGTGCAGACAGCCCAATTTTCATCAATTAATATATTCTGTAGACATACCCTCATCCGCGCTCTTTTCCTGAAAGCTGATCTGTCCAGTTTTGGAGTTGATGTCAGCAGGCCAGGGAAGCTAGGGTCGATAGGGGGTTTAGCTCGCTCGTCTGCGAGAACAAACTGCCGCCATTGCTTGCCATGCTACCGAGGTCCTTTGTCCCTGAATTGCTCACACACTCCGGCAGATTCAATGGGGGTCTGGCGGCAGATTTCTTTGACTTTATCGTTGGAAATGCATCTGCTTTGAGTGTCGCAGGATATCCACACATTCTTGCCATCTCTGTCGTAGCATAGCTTTCGTCGGTAAAGTGTGCGGAACAAACGTCCAATTTCTTGCCACTTTTGCATCTTTGGGCCACTGGTGCAACTTGAATCCGTCCCTGTTCGTGTTGTTACACCCTCCGACAACACACCGACGAGGCATGATGTCTCCAAAGTACGGAAAACAGTCGAAAAAAACGGAAAATAACAGAGCTGATTTGACTCGGTGTTTGAGAAAATGGCGGATTGCTTCCCGATGTGACGCCACGTTGTGACGTCATCGCTCCGAGAGCGAATATTAGAAAGGCGTTTAATTCGCCAAAATTCACCCATTTAGAGTTCGGAAATCGGTTAAAACAATATATTGTCTTTTTTCTGCAACATCAAGGTATATATTGACGCTTACATAGGTCTGGTGATAATGTTCCCCTTTAACAAGCTGATAATTTTGCTGTCTGGTTGTTACATCTTGTTTTTTTACACTTCTGCGTCTAATGTGCAAGTATGTGTTTATTTCAGTTTGTCTAAGTTACGTTGCCAGTCAGGAATAAGTCTATTGTCAACAAGTTTAATGTCAAAACAATTCGTTACTAAAAGTTATATATTTGGTAGCAGTTTTAAATTACATAAAGGTGTTGGAACATTTTTTTTTTTTTTTAAACGATTTGCAAACATATCAACTGATCATCTCAACTAACTGAGAACCACACATTCAATATTAAGATTTTTTTTAATTCTTCCACATTGTTCATTATTTAAATATGATACCGCTTTTTTCATCGTTTACAATGCAGTAAGTAAATAAGCTTGCATTTCACGCAAATAATTTTAAATCCTCCATTTTGGGAAAATGAGTTTCCCTGTCCAAATACTTGAGCCGTAAAAAATTGTTCCAAAAATAACAAAATATGTGCATTCAAACTTTTGAAACTTCAGTAGCATGATAGGAAAGGTGTTGCAAATGCTGCGCAGCACAACGGCAAACGGGTTCCCTGGTTTTGCAGCAGGGCTGACAACCCTCACTTAAAAAAACTAAATTGTTACAGAAACTGCAACGATAACCTAAATCAGTGACACAGTCGAGGAAGGGTCCTCTCCAGTATAGCCTATGATGCGAGCTGGTGAAAGCCTCCAGGAAGTTAGTATGCCGATAACTCTTCTGACAACCAGGATAGAGGATCTGGAATATCAGAACCCTCTAAAAAATAGGAAGAAAACTACAGGTCTGTAAAGAGATGCATTTACAATCTGGAAGGACCAGGCTGGCAATAAATATACCATAATCTACTCTTGACAGCTCCACACTCACAGAGTTGCACTGCTGATGACACTTGAGGCAACATAGCACTGCTGTCCTGGAAACCAATATTGCCAAGGATCCTTACAGTAAGATTCCACTCAAAGGGCAGGAGGGTAACCATCATCTAGTGTTACGCTTCAACAAATGCCGCAGCAATTAAAGATAAGAAGAACTTTTATGAGCAATACCAAGCCGTCATGAATAAAGCACCATAAACAGATCTAAAAATCCTCATGGGAGACCTAAATGCGAAGGTTGGTACGGACAACACGAACAGAGAGCTGTTCAAGGGCAGTGATGGCACTGGACAACACAATTAGAATGGCAAACTCTTCACCAAATTCTGCATCTAAATGACTTGGCCAATAGGCCCTTTTCCACCAAAAGTTCCTGAACTTTTGGTGGAAAGACAAGATAAACCAAGCGCGAGACCAAGAAGAGAAGCAGGAACTACAGGCATGTTACTGGGACAAGAACCTGGAGATGAAGAGAAGTGCAAGAAAAGATAAAAGCAGTTTCATTGAGGACCTGACCCAGGAAAAAGAGACTGAAGAGGACCAACGAAATATGAAAAGGCTCTATGAGATCACAAGGACCCTTTCTGAGTAAAAACAGCAATCCAAGCCTCTCGTCAAAGACAAAAATTAAAATGCCATCCGAGGAGAAGAAGACAAAAGAGCAAGATGGGCGGAGTGCTGCGATCTTCTTGCAAGTAGTTGGCTAGATCAGTGTTTTTCAACCACTGTGCCGTGAGATACAGTCTGGTGTGCCGTGGGAGATTATGCAGTTCACCTATTTGGGTTAAAAATATTTTTGCAAACCAGTAATTATAATCTGCAAATAGTGTGCCGTTGTTGAGTGTCGGTGCTGTAAAGTACAAAGTAAACAAAAACAGAATGCTGGACGACAGCAAAGACTTACAGTGCGTGGAGCAGAGACGGCGTCCACAAAGTACATCCGTACATGACATGACAATCAACAATGTCCACACAAAAAAAGATAGCAACAACTTAAATATTCTTGATTGCTCAAACAAAGCAGGTGTGGGGAATAGCGCTCAAAGGAAGACATGAAACTGCAACAGGAAAATACCAACAGATCAGGAAAATCCACCAAAATAGGGGCGCAAGACAAGAACTAAATGTATGCGTGTCATGACTTGGTCCTGGGTGTTTGCTTTTCCGGGATGCAACGGAAAGTTGGCTCGGGCGAGACGGGAATGTAAGTACATTTTTTATTTTAACACTATATATCAAAAGGAACAAACTAAAGGCGCACACAAGGAAGTACAAAACTTGACAATAAACACAAAACTTGCACAAGGGCAGAAACTGTGAACAATTAAACAAAACTTGCAATCTATGGCATGAATAAAGAAAACTTACTTGGACATGTCATGAAGTGCACAGAGGTTAACAGAGTGTGACAGGGGTATGAAGAGCATAAATGTGGGATGTCACCAGAAAGACAAACTGAAAACAATGAACTTAAATACTACAGACATGATTAACGAAAACAGGTGCGTGACTCAAAACGTGAAACAGGTGCGAAACGTGACAGGTGAAAACTAATGGGTTGCTATGGTGACAAACAAGAGTGCACAATGAGTCCAAACGTGGAACAGGTGAAACTAATGGGTAATCATGGAAACAAGACAAGGGAGTGAAAAGCCAGAAACTAAAGAGTCCAATAACTAAACAAAACGTGACTAAAACAAAACATGATTACACAGACATGACAATGCGCATGGGAAAACACCAAAAAACTCAAAATAAGTCACAGCGTGATGTGACAGGTCGTGACAGTACATCTACTTTGAGACAAGAGCTAAAGTGTTGCATGGTTGGTTATGGTTTAAATTAATATCCAACAATTGCTACGAAGACTTTTTATTGTCCACTGAATTCATTATTTTATGATTGCTGCTGATGGTGTGCCTTTGATTTTTTCAATGAAAAAAAATGCGCCTTGGCTCAAAAAAGATTGAAAAACACTGGGCTAGATAATGCTGCAGGTAACAGTGGGCAGAAGAACTGGTCTACAGTGGTTGAAGCATCTCGAAGACTTAGACTTTGCAGGCAACATCAGCCTTCTCTCCCACAAGCTACAAAATTCACAGGGAAAATTGAGCCGTGTTGCAGGTGAAGCAGTAAAAACCCGCTTAAAAATCAACATTGGTAAGACAGAGGTCTTGAGAATAAACAACAAACAGCAAGGTCAAATACGACTGCACCTGGAAGACATCAAGGAAGTCGGCAAGTATGTATACCTTGGAAGGAACACCAGTAGGACGGGGGGACAGATGAAGACATCACGTGCCTAATCAACAAAGCACAACGCACCTTCAACACTCTGCAGACAGTTTGGAGATCTGCCGGCTTTTTACTACACAACAAGATCCATAAATATTTAACACCAATGTCACGTAATTCCTGCTCTACAGCTCAGAAACCTGGCGGACAGCCAAGACCAACAATCACAAACTCGAGCCATTCACCAACAGATGTCTCCGAAATATGCTCAGTATTAGGTGGCAGGAAGTTGTCTCCAATGACAAACTGTGGGACAGCACCAGACAAGCGCCAATCATGACATCAAGAAAAGGAAATGGGGACAAATTGGCCACACACTCCGCAAGCCTGCTTCGAACATAACTAACCAGACCCTCGGCTGGAATCCACATGGGAAACGGAGAGTGGGTCGTCCAAGACAGACTTGGCGTGCAAGTATTAACGTGGCGGCAAAGACAGCTGGGGTGACATGGGCCGAGATGAAGAGGATCACCCCAAACCGTGTCCGCTGAAGTGGTGTTGTTGCGGCCTTACGGTCATTGATGAATCAAGAGGTGTAAGAGGAAGCCAAAAAAATTATCTCAATTAATCAAGTAAGAGAACCAGTGCTTTAAGTAATATGACTCAAGTAAAATTAAAAGGTAGTCCTCCAAATATAGGCATGCGTAAGTATTCAATGAAAAAACTACTATTTATTAAGCTATTAGCTATTTTTTTTTAATGGTACTTGCAATAGGAGGGTTGCATATGACGTCACATCCGTTTTTCTTCTTTGCGGCTTAATGAACATGATGGTCAAGCAGCAGTCGGTTTGCAGCTGAGTGTGAAGCGACTGGGATGGGAATCAGCACCTCCAAATCCGAGTCCATGGTTCTCGCCCGGAAAAGGGTGGAGTGCCATCTCCGGGTTGGGGAGGAGATCTTGCCCCAAGTGGAGGAGTTCAAGTACCTCGTAGTCTTGTTCACGAGTGGGGGAAGAGTAGATCGTGAGATCGACAGGCGGATCGGTGCGGCGTCTTCAGTAATGCGGACGCTGTATCGATCCGTTGTGGTGAAGAAGGAGCTGAGCCAGAAGGCAAAGCTCTCGATTTACCGGTCGATCTACGTTCCCATCCTCACCTATGGTCATGGGCTTTGGGTCATGACCGAAAGGACAAGATCAAGGGTACAAGCGACCGAAATGAGTTTCCTCCGCCGGGTGGTGGGGCTCTCCCTTAGAGATAGAGTGAGAAGCTCTGTCATCCGGGGGGAGCTCAAAGTAAAGCCGCTACTCCTCCACATCGAGAGGAGCCAGATGAGGTGGTTCGGGCATCTGGTCAGGATGCCATCCGAACGCCTCCCTCGGGAGGTGTTTCGGGCACGTCCGACCGGTAGGAGGCCGCGGGGAAGACCCAGGACACGTTGGGAAGACTATGTCTCCCGGCTGGCCTGGGAACGCCTCGGGATCCCCCGGGAGGAGCTGGACGAAGTGGCTGGGGAGAGGGAAGTCTGGGCTTCCCTGCTTAGGCTGCTGCCCCCGCGACCCGACCTCGGATAAGCGGAAAAAGATGGATGGATGGATGGATGGGTCAAGCAGCTTGAACGTAGCATTAAAACAAGTGAGAATGAGTGTTGAGTTTGAGTAGAAAATGTCGTATTGCTGTTCTGTTCTTGGTTGTTCCAGTTGAGATAGGAAATAGCTTTCATACAGTCCGGAAATAAGTGGTTCATAAAGGTAATAAAGTGAGGAAAAAACTAAAGTGCGTAGAAATAAATTCTCTTAAAAATATCACTTTCATCATTTTGTGGAATACAATCGGACCATGCGTGTGTCTGTAGCGATCACTTTGTAAAATGTTTGTTTGAACATTTGATTTGTTTGCGATGCAATCGAGTTTATTCTCTACTATATTAGCAGAGTTTGATAGCAGAAATAAACGTAAGAAAAGGACAAGAGATTGCATTAGTTTGTGTATATAAAATATAACTACGAAGACCTGCTTGTGCAAATAAACTAACGTCATAGTAATACATATTGTGATTGTTGGTCCAATCCACCGTATATGTCAATTTTCGTAACAAACTAAAAGCTTAGTTATTGTGCAGGTAAGCCTATTGCTTTATTTGACACGGATGATCACAATATTGTGTATTTGGTGATATTTGTTAAATATCTTTAGTAGTATTAATAAACTAGATGAATAATTATCTCGTAGGCTCAACAGCCTATACTGAATCTTGATATTGCTAGCAAACATTCATGCTGAACAACAGGGACATACAGCTAAATAATGAGACGAAATATGAGTTTCACATCATAAAAACAACTGCAGATATGAATTGTAGATGAGACTAATATTTATAGCAGGAATTCATATGCAAACAAACTTATCCTTGTTCTCATTAGCGTCACGATCACAGTAACACGGCACTCGTTATGTAAATCAAATACATCACTTACCCATGCACGAATAAGTCCAACTTTGACTTTCACTAATTAATGCTTATCTTGTGGACCCTCCAGATGTAAACATGTGATGTGCCTCCAATCTTTTCTTCTCTAAATACAGTAAGTGTCAAATGAAGTGAAGTTGTGGCGAGCAGTAACGTCTTGGTGATAATAAATGGTTTGAATCATTTGAAAAAATATGTATTCTTAAGTGTGTATAAATTCACTCCATCCCATTTTAAGTATTTCTTTCTTGATCGCTTTTATATTTGTCCCGAAACCTTTCCAAATACGCCCAAATCTGCACTGATGCAGGTAAATAAACAGTAGCTTAATGAGACCCTAGACCAGTGTTTTTCAACCTTTTCTGAGCCAAGGCACATTTTTTTCATTGAAAAAATCCCGAGGCAATCATTGAAAAATGAAAATCAGTAGCCGATATTGACAATAAAAAGTTGTTGTCGCAATTGTTGGAATATGAATTTAAATCATAACCAACCATGCATCACTATGGCTCTTGTCTCAAAGTAGGTGTACTGTCACGACCTGTCACATCACGCCGTGACTTATTTAGAGTTTTTTTGGTGGCTTTTCCTCTTTTGTTGGTATTTTCCTGTAGCAGTTTCATGTCTTCTTTGAACGCTATTCCCCGCACCTGCTTTGTTTTCGCAATCAAGGTTATTTAAGTTGTGCGGACGCTATCCTTCTTTGTGGGGACATTGTTGATCGTCATGTCATGTACGGTGTAAGTCTTTGCTGTTGTCCAGCATTCTGTTTTTGTTTACTTTGCAGCCAGTTCAGTTTTAGTTTTGTTTTGCATCGCCATCCCTAAGCTTCATTGGCTTTTCTTGGCGGCACTCGCCTTTTATTTATTTTTGGTTCAAGTGTTGTCGACCTTTTTACCTACACACTGCCTCCCGCATATTGTGATCACGACAAACCATGTTCCCGACATCTACAAAGCTGCTACACCTAATGATATGGAAGAGTATTACATGGTTACTCTGCCGTGCTCTAGACAGCACCGACACTTAACAACGGCACATTTGCAGAATATAATTACTGGTTTGCAAAAAAATTTTTTTAACACAGTTAGGTGAAATTACATAATCTCCCACGGCACGCCAGACTGTATCTCACAGCACACTAGTGTGCCGCGGCACAGTGGTTGAAAAACACTGCCCTACACCAGTGGTTCCCAACCTTTTCGTAACTGTGGACCGGTCAATGCTTGAAAATTTGTCCCACGGACCGGGGGTATGGTATTTTATTTTTGTCATAAAAAAATACAATCATGTGTGCTTACGGACTGTATCCCTGCAGACTGTATTGATCTATATTGATATATAATGTAGGAACCAGAAATATTAATAACAGAAAGAAACATCCCTTTTGTGCGAATGAGTATGAATGAGTGTAAATGGGGTAGGGAGGTTTTTTGGGTTGGTGCACTAATTGTAAGTGTATCTTGTGTTTTTTATGTTGATTTAATTAAAAAATTTAAAAAATTAAATTATTTTTATTTTATTTATCTATCCACGGACCGGTACCGGGCCGCGGCCCAGTGGTTGGGGACCACTGCCCTAGACCATCACCTGAAACTCATAAGTGCCCGGATGTGCCTCTAGGTCATGTGATTGCAATCTACCTGTACAGCCATATTTTGTGTGTTTGTGTGTGAGACATTACTACAGTTTGTACTACAAAAGATGCACATTTTAGAGTTACAATAAGGTGTTATAAAAAGGGCCAAAGTTAGCATATGCACAGCTAAAATATAAAAACATCTACAACTTACCACCATATGTTGTCTCAAGTTGGAAGTGGAATTAGAGTGAACATCTCTACTGATACAGATGACTGTTTTATTCTGTATTTTTTTTAAGCAAACATTTATCAAAGACGGGTGCTTCCTTGTCTGACACCATTGGCGTTTCTAGGTCTATTTTAGGGGGGCTCAAGCCCCCCTAAAATATTCTTAAGCCCCCCTAAATAATTTGGTTAAAAAATAAAAAAAAATTTTTTTTTTTTTTTTTACAAATACATGCTGACATATTCATTATAAAGTCGGCAGGAGGCAAATAACCAGAGTCCAGCAGAAAGCCAATGCACGATCCACTTCCTAAGGCAGGGGGAACCTGCGACACATTCCAGCAAGAGAACACCCGCCAAGCTATTAACACCAGAGGCGGCGTGGAAGATGGAAGTGGACCTGGGTAGGCAGCTCCAGTTCCCACAGGAGATATGCAGCACCACCTTAAGACCAGATGTGGTGCTGTGGTCTGCAGCTCTGAAGTCAGTGGTACTGATTGAGCTGACAGTGCCATGGGAGGAGGGATTGGAAGCTGCCTACGAGAGAAAGAAGGCGAAGTATGCAGACCTGGTCGCGGATTGCAGAGAAAGTGGATGGAGGGTGAGACTGTATCCAGTGGAGGTGGGAGCCAGAGGCTTTGTGGGCAGATCAACACCACGCCTGCTCAAGGACCTGGGACTAAATGGCGCCACCCTGAGCAGATCCACCAAGGAGCTCTCAGAAGTAGCAGAGAAAGCTAGCCACTGGCTCTGGCTCAAACGACGCAACAAGGCTTGGGGAGCAACATCCAAGTAGGTTTTGCTGCAGGGGGTGTCAGGGAGACGTCCCTGTTCACTGCCCCGCCACCGGGAGATGTTCTGGGCTAAGGGGCAAAACATCAATGAGAGGTGGTCCCCAGCTGAAGACCCTGCAGCAAAACCTTTTCTGGTATGCGGTCAGGTTTAGGCCTGCCTCAGGGAAGAGGATGTCCCTGCCATGCACAGTCCACCACAGGCACCGGTGGAGGTGCGACAGGCCTAAGGCCCAGCTGCAAGACCACCTTGCTGTAATTAAAATGCCCGAATATGAGTTAAAATAAATAATCATATAACCTGTCATTATTCACTCAGTTTCCCCTCACTTCATAGCGTAAGGTAGAGCCCCTTTCATGCGTCAGTATCCAATCCATTCCACTTGTTCATATAGAAAATGCCGACATCACTCAAAATCCAGTCCGCATTTTCTCTGCGACCTTGCTTGCGGTCCTGCAGGTGTACGAAGCACATTAGCACACAGCACTGCAGAACAAGAACGTGAACGGATGCAAAATGGACATAAACTTTTTCAAGAAAGTAAGTATTCATCACTGCTTGTATTTAAATGTATTAGCTCCACTTTACACCAGGTCTGTGTTTGACAAAAAGCTACATTCCCACTCTAAAACAATGCTGCTACTTAGTTAGCCTGAAATGCATCATGAAGGTCCTGGTTATTTATAAAGTTAAATGTGCACTCTTTTTTTACCATTTGCTATCTTTGGGGTTACTTCCTTCTGGAGCATCAGCTGTTTCTCACTTTACACATGGAGGAGAACAGGAGCTGAGCTATCATCAGTAGATAATAATAATAATCACTCCACAACCCCTATTGACCTGTAGGAGGCAGGGCAGAGGAGCACATAAAGTGAGAGGGGAGAGGCCTCTACTGGAAAGGTGAGTAGGAGAATAATGATACATATAAATATTAAAACCTTTTTTTTTTTTAAATGGCTTATCGATAAGCCATTTGTTTTATTTATTTCTGGGTGGATCATGTTGACTATTGGTCCTCCTAATTGTCAATCATTCTGGTGATGTTACGTAAGGACATGTATGTATGTATATATATATATATATATATATATATATATATATATATATATATATATATCATTTATATAATAGATTGTATTTGTAATCTACTCTACATTTGATTCCAAATCTCAAAGTGCTACAGAATTACAACCATTGGCGTTGTTAGGCCTATTTTGGCGTTGTAATAAATAAATAAATAAAAAATGGCTTATCGAAAAGCCTTTTGTTTTATTTTATATATACATACATACATACATATATACATATATATATATATATATATATATATATATATATATTACGTAACATCACCAGAATGATTGACAATTAGGAGGACCAATAGTCAACATGATCCACAACATCCTCTATCCATCCATCAATTTTCTACCGCTTATTCCCTTTGGGGTCGCGGGGGGAGCTGGAGCCTATCTCGTATACCTTTAAGACTTTCATATATATATATATATATATATATATATATATATATGTATGAAAGACTTAATATATATATATATATATATATATATATATATATATATATAAAAGAAAAACCCAGGCACCATCTTTGTAGTCATTTTTCTCCTGCGTGGACTTCCGTCTTCCTTTACAATGAGTGAAGCTGCACGAAACCTTGTGTCTGCAATTGTAAATAATTTAGTTTTTAAGTTTTGTGTATTAATAGCTGTTGTATTGTTATAGGATGGCTTGTTAAACATTTCATAGGATTTTCAGAGGGAGGAAAAACCAAGACATTTAATATAAAATGTAAAATGAATAAGTACATAAAAAGAAAAAAATGGTTAAAAGCCATCGTCCCGGAGAGCATTTCATTTCGTCCTGTGCATTTTTTTTACCATCCCCGGGACGACGGGACGACGTTAATCTCAAACCCTGGAAGTTACATTTTATTGTTTCAGCATTGAAATTTGAAGATGGTCCCTCAGCTCTTTGACAGCTTTGGCTCTTTTTCAGATCAGCAGACAGACTCTAAATCTTTCTTATTTACAGTATATATAAACGTTTCTCATTTCTATTCAGACTTCCATATATATTTAATTTCCTTAACGACTTGCCATAATATATATATATAAATATATTATATATAAGCCAAACTATCCCATACTTGCCAACTCTCCCGGATTTTCCGGAAGACTCCCGAAATTCAGCGCCTCTCCCGAAAACCTCCCGGGACAAATTTTCTCCCGAAAATCTCCCGAAATTCAGGCGGATCTGGAGGCCACGCCCCCTCCAGCTCCATGCGGACCTGGAACTTTGAGAAAGGCTAAGTTTGCAGTTATCAATACAGATACTTTTGACTTGAAAGGTCATGGTTATTGAATAACTTTGTGAGTGTGCCAGTAGTTAGTTGATTAGGACAATGAAAAGACAGGAAAAACAATTTCATCCAAATAAAAGCACATTTATAAACAAATAGAACAGTATAAAACAATTTTGTAAATAATTGAAATAATTCCCTTGTTATGTTCTACAGTTGTTTAAGTCACTAGTGTAAAATAACCAACATGCAACAATGTAACAAAAGTGTAAATCTAAAATTTTTACTATTTTGATTACATGCATATATTTGTAAAAAAATAAAACCAATAGAGCAGATAAGGGGTGGGGCAAAGTGTAGTCACAGAAAACTCGAGTAAAACTCAAGTAATTTAATGAAGGCCATCAGCAAAAATAGTTTTGTCCATCATGCGAGTATTTATCAGATACCAATACTCACCTTGGTATCGATACCGTCAATGTCGATACACCCGCCCCTAGTTACTAAACACCTCCTCCTAAAAAGTGTTTAAACTGTAACTATTGTACTTATTACACACCACGAATCTTAGTTGTAGTTTTTATTAGCAAATTTAGAGGTGTTGAATTCGCCATGTAAAATGGCCAATGCTAATATCAGTAGCATGTATATGGCATATCCAATGTAAATTAGCATCGAACTAACTTGAAAAGGAGAGCCTTTCACTTTACACGTCCCACCAGACTGTTCACTAATCAAGTAAGCCGATAAATGTATAATCCCACCCTGAGGAACCAAAAAAAAAAAAGATATTTCAAAAGAGCGTCCTTTAATGTTCGCAAGTAAGGACAGAGTGATGTTACTTCCCTCTGGCAAGCTCTGGGTGTTTACCCAGCACCCTCAGGTGCAGTGACTGAGACGTCGCTAGGCAACCTCATCATCCTTGTTGCTGCTCTGCCTACGGCGCTCAAGTTGGAGCTTATGTGGATTTAAGTCTGAAAGAGCAGCACTGCAGAGTAGAGGAAGAGGGATTACCATGAAAAATATTGGATTGGGTTGAGGAACAAGGAGTGAAGTCTTACCTGTACCACAATCTCCACCAACACAATCAGGCTTGGACATCCATGTATGTGCCTACAACAGAGATGACATTTTTATAAATTAGGCTGATTTGTAAAATAGCAATTACCGATATGTTTTCCTTACTTTTGTCCATTTTGTCCACTAAAATTTACCTAGCTAGTTTTCTTTCTCCATGAAACACACCCATGTAACTTCATGTGACTTCATTGTGATGGTTCTGACAAAATTAACCAGTGATTGGCGGAAAACATCCAAACCTAAAAATCAAGAGGATTTATATCTAAGATTTAGATTTAACATTTAGGTGTAGATTTAACATTTACATTTCACATTTAGGTTTAGATATAACGGTCACAATTTTATTTAGATTTAGATATAAGGTTTAGATTTAAAAATGTAGGTTTGGATTTAATATTTACATTTAGATTTAACATTTAGAAATGGATTTAACATTTAGATCTACATTTAGGATCAACATTTATTCTAAACTTAAATGTGATGAAAATAAACTAAACTCAAGAAAAATTAGTCAAATGTGAGAAAAGTTAGCTAAATGTGAGAAATATATCTGCTAGAAAAGTGACTTTTTTTTTTACACACTGTACGCCATAAAAAAAAAGGCTCAATCCAATTCCATCCATCCATCCATTTTTATTCTCATTGGGGTCGCGGGGGGCGCTGGAGCCTATCTCAGCTACAATCGGGCGGAAGGCGGGGTACACCCTGGACAAGTCGCCACCTCATCGCAGGGCCAACACAGATAGACAACATTCACACTCACATTCACACACTAGGGCCAATTTAGTGTTGCCAATCAACTTATCCCCAGGTGCATGTCTTTGGAGGTGGGAGGAAGCCGGAGTACCCGGAGGGAACCCACGCAGTCACGGGGAGAACATGCAAACTCCACACAGAAAGATCCGGAGCCCGGGATTGAACCCAAGACTACTCAGGACCTTCGTATTGTGAGGCAGATGCACTAACCCCTCTGCCACCGTGAAGCCCTTCAATCCAATTCAATATGCTAAAAAAAATATTTATATTTAAAGAAAAAACAGCATGCATGTCAGCAAGAACATCTTTTTACCTTTTACTATGCAAGTTTGGTCTTTTTTCCTATTTTTGCTGATTTTCTTTACTATTATTAACATTTTAACGATCTGTTGTAAAAGAAGCTATCCCCACCCTGTTGCTCCTTAAAGTTGTTCGATTTTGACACTCATAACCATGAAAATGGCTTCTAAAAGACATCCTTACCAAAGAGGACTGACTCAAGCAAGTTTGTGTTTAGTTGTTTGTTCTGCTCATTCGCGCTTGGAGACTCATATTCATGTGTCTTTACAGTTGTTGGATGATTAAATCGAGTTACCCGTGTACAGGGAGATACAAAGACTGTAAAAGGGACTTGCATGATTCATAAGCAGTCAGCTTTGCCAGGTTTGTAGATGTTTCTAATACAATGCTGACCTCTGGTGGAGCATGAAAAAAATGATATTTTGTAACTTGGACAACAAATTTACTGCAAAATGGTGATTTATTCAAAATGTGCAATAGAGAAACATTATTGTAATATATGAGTAACTTCTTTCAGCTATTAAAATATATAAAAGTAAAGTTCTTACAATGGGCAATAGACATGACAACTTTTTAAATAATTGCTTGTAAAAGATAAAAGGGTGACCGGTAGCACACTTGATCTATGCAGGTGGGGATTATATGTCAATCAGAAATAGCAAACTGAGGTCAGATTTTAAAAAGAAGGTATTATCAATCAGATTCAGGGCGATGACTAAAAATGCTCTCTGACATTGCTGATATCAAAACTTATTTCACATACATAAACAATATTAAAAGAAATAATAAAAAGCACTCTTCACACCCAAATAATTAAAAAAAACTTACCAATCACATCGTCCGCAGGTGGATGCACTATTTAAAATTTGATGTATATTCAAAATTAAATAAATAACTACACATTTATTCAAGCACAAATCAGTAAATAAATACGGCGTATGTATTGGTAGATTTTGTGGGAATACAGCAGAAAAATATGGCTTGCAGTTAGGAAGGCAACTCAGTAGGTCACAGTTTGAAAGTACTAATAATTGAGTTAAGTACAAGATCATTATTTAATAAGAAATAGCATATTGGGGGTCTGTCAAAACTAAAGGAGATGTTCAGTGCTTCCAATTCTAATGCACATACCAACAATAAGAAAATCAACCAGTGAGTTACAGTGCATACTTACCTAATTTTGGATGTTAAAATAATAATAAAATAATCCAGTTTTCTCTGCTGCACAAAGTCCATTGCTACTCAGAAAGTAATTGAGTCTTTAGGGGGGGAAGTGGAGAGGCGAGTCAATAGATCGTAATATGACAATGTGAAACCACAACTCCAAACAGGAAGTGGTTGCTCTCGCCACAGACTCCCCCTCCTCTCATCTTGTCATCGAACCTATTTGAGAAAGCCCTTGTAGAGGAAATGGGAGTTACTGGTAAACCTCTCATTCTCCAAACAGAAGAGTAAGTCCCTGAGATTGACGCGTGTGATGCGTTGCCGTGTGGGTCTGGAACCTGTTGAACCAGCACCTCCTGACAGAGAAGAAGATGATCCCTGCAAGGAGAAATTATTTAGTAACAATGAATTTGAGGTCTGCAATGAGGTGGCGACTTGACCAAGGTGAACACTGCCTTCTGCCCAAGTGCAGCTGGGATAAGGGCAACCGCACTTTTCTGGCAATTTTGCCTATCATTCACAATCATTATGAGAGACAAGACAACAGACGTGTTTTTAAATGCATTCTAACTAGTAAATAAAAGTCCACTTACAATCTAGGTGGTCCTCTATTCTGCCCATAAAGCCCTCTAAATAGAAACCACCAACAATACCCCATTTACATTTTTTGACTTGAATATTAACCAAGTAATAGTGATATTGTTATTATAAGCGCTAACACAGACAAACTATTTATATCATAGGGAGGTAAGTAGCTTGTGTGGCTATGTTGACACCATTGGCTGGTGAAAGTTTATTCTAGATTATAAATCATGCCTCTCACCTGGATAGCAGAAGGATGAGGACATAATCCGACAAGTTGGTACGCTTTGGCAGCCAATTTAGACTCGGAAAGGCGAGAAAGACACAAAAAGATGTTTGGTTCCACCCTCCTTTTTCTTCACGAAGATTATGAGTCATTCTTCATCTAAACGGAAATATATGAACATCCTAACGCTAACCCTAACATCCCTAACCCTAACCCCATCCTAGTGACAGCAGACATTGTATAGTAACTAACGTTGTATTATGTGTGTGGGCTCTCATGGTGTCTGCAATGAGTAATCGGTTATGTTGTCGAAGGAAAAAGCGAACATTGTAATGCGTTTTTGAAATTAATGCATCACCGTATGCTTAAAATAAGCAAAATATGCAAATATTACATGTTATGAATGTGCCTGTTACTACATTACATATACTGTATAACAGTGGTTCTCAAATGGGGGTACGCGTACCCCTGGGGGTACTTGAAGGTATGTCAAGGGGTACGTGAGATTTTTTTTAAATATTCTAAAAATAGCAACAATTCAAAAATCCTTCATAAATATAAATAAAAACCTATCTTTTTTTCCAAATAGTTCAAGAAAGACCACTGCAAATGAGCAATATTTTGCACTGTTATACAATTTAATAAATCAGAAACTGATGACATAGTGCTGTATTTTACTTCTTTATCTCTTTTTTCAACCAAAAATGCTTTGCTCTGATTAGGGGGTACTTGAATTAAAAAAAATTTCACAGGGGGTACATCACTGAAAAAAGGTTGAGAACCACTGCTGTATAATTACAGTGTGTACCGGTATATAAAACCTTGATGGAGGTCTTTCAATGTTTAAACGCTTTATAGGCAGAATAGAGCAACTCCCATTGGCTCCATTTGATCGCATTTATTTATGTTTTAGAGTGCATTAAAAAAAAGTGAGCTCGTCTTACATACGGATTTTGAATGATATGCAAATTCCAAAAAAAGTGCAGTTCCCCTTTAAATTGGTATGAATTGTAGGTTAAACTATGGCATAAAAGCTGAGGAAACTATATCAGGGTTTTCTGCTTCAAATTGCAATAAAGACAACTAGACAGTTCCTTACTTGACAGAAGTGTGACTGTAACTGCAGTAAACATTACTATACCTCAGCTATAGCAGAGGAAGAAGGCGAGTCCAAAATCTTTTTCTTTTTTCTCGGGCCGATGGCTGCCAAAGCAGTCATATTGGCCTCCCTCTGTCTCATCTGAGCCTGCTCCTGTTGCTGCATCTGAGTCAAACACATATGCAAGCATGGGCATTAATTACACTGCATTTATTTACACTAATAAAAACAGACTTATTGACTCCGCTTACCTCTTTTGCTTTTTGTTTTAGACGGAGCTGCTCTGGGTCTTCTTGACGAGCTCGGGACTACAATAGCAAAAAGATTGAACACCAATACATGTTATATTGTCAGTAGAAAATACTCAAGACAAGATAGTATAGGACTGATTAAACACATTTTAGAATATGTTTAAACTGTATTGTTAACACATCACAACTACGTGAATCTCATTAAAAGGTTAGAAAATGCCTTGAGTGGATTATTTGTTTTTTCTCGTTAACATACAATGACACAATCAACAAAGTTGTAACAAAACCTGGGTTTCATATGAAGTCATATCCGTCTTTCCTTTGCAGCTTAATTAACACGATAGTCACGAATCTTGAGCGTAGCATTAAAACAAGTGAGAGTAGGTGCTGTATTGCTGTTCTGTTCTTGGGTGTTCAATTTGTTCAAATAGAGAGATAGAAAAGAGCTTTCAAAGAGCTTTCAAAGAGTCCCAAAAGAAGTGGTTCATCCATCCATCCATTTTCTACCGCATGTCCCTGAGATAGGCTCCAGCATCCCCCGCGACCCCTAAGTGGTTCATAAAGCTAATAAAGTCAGGGAAAAAAACAGAAGTGCGTAGAAGGAAATGGCTCTTAAAAATATCACTTTCATCATCTTGTGGAATACAGTTGGACGAGCATGCTTGTGTCTGATCACTTGTAAAATGCTGGTTTGAAAAACTTTGTGATGCAATCGAGTTTATTCTTTACTATATTAGTATGGTTTGATAGCAGAATTAAAATTAGTAAAAGTACAGGAGATCGCATTAGTTTGTGTTCTTTTGTGGTTTCTATGCCTAAATATTACTACGAAGACCTGGTTGTGTAAATAAACTAATATCATGTTAAGTCCTAATAATAAATATTGTAATTGTTGGTTTAATCCATCGTATTTTCATCATCCATTTTCATAACAGAAACTCCAAGCTTAGTTGTTGTGCAGGAAAGCAAAGTGCTCTATTCGACACAGATAACCACATTATAGCATCTTTGGCGATATTTGTTAGCATCAAGAAAACATCCTTAATAGTATTAATAAAGTAGATTAATAAATCTCTCGTAGGCTCAACAGCATGTACTATATCTTGATATCGCTAGCAAACATTGCGGAAAAACAGGGACATATATAGCTAAATAATGAGACTTAAATATGAATTTCACCGCATAAAAACAACTGCAGACATGAATTGTAGAGGACAGACTAATATTTTTAGCGGGAAATCAACTGCAAACAAACGTATCCATGTTATCATTAGCGTTACGATCACAGCACTTAGGTCAATCAAATATGTTTCTTACCAAAAACCGATGCACAAATAGGTCCAATTTATCATTCACAGATTAATATTTAGTTTGTGGACACCTCCAGATGTAAAGAGATTATGTGCCTTCAGCTAATTACCGTAAGTTTCAAATGAAGTGAGGTTGTAGCAAACAGTAACGTCAATCCTACCATTTTCTACCGCTTGTCCTTTACGGGGTCGCTGGAACCTATCTCAGCTGCATTCGGGCGGTAGGCGGGGTACACCCTGGACAAGTCGCCACCTTATCGCAGCAAACAGTAACGTATTGGTGATGAAAAATTGTTTAAATCACTAAAAAAAATTAAAAAAAATAAATACACTCCATCCCATTTTAAATATTTTTTTCATGATCGCTTGTATATTTGCCTCTAAAACTTTCAAATACACCCAAATCTGAACTGATTCGGGTAAACAGTAGCTTATTGGGACTCTACACCATCGCCTGAAACCCAGAAGTGCCAAGATGTGCCTCTCGGGTCACGTGATTGCAACAAAGCTATCGGTAGTCATTTTGAATAATGTTAACAAGCTTCAAAATCTAGTTGATGGTACACTGCAATGGTGTCTCTTGTGTGGGACTGCTAACTTCAGTAACGTTTGAGGAATTTTACCTTACATTTTATCTAAAATGATAAAAACTAATTTTAGGACATGATATTATAGTTGCATTTTTAAAAATGTCAGTAATTGCAAAATGATCATGTTTCTCCAAATACAACATTGTCTACTAAAAACATTTCATATAACATTTTATTATAGACAGCATTTGAAGGTATTTGTCCTTACAATGTGAAAGGTTCATTATTGTCCTAAATCAGATACACAGATGGGAATTTATGTCACTTTTGTTGTACCTTAGCTGCCTTCAGAAGAATCTCTCTCTCCTGCTCTTCTTTTTGCTGTTTCTCTAACTGGTCCAGCTGCTCAAAGAACTTGAGTTGGGCACGAACATCACTGGTCTGTTCATGGTTATCCTCCTCCTGCCAGCAGATTAGTAAAGTTAAAAAAAATATTCAGATAAAACTGTGCAATCAAAAAGCCCTAACATCATTTAAAATGTTCACTTCTCTTTTGGAAATGAGATTTTACTGCAGTGATTCTCCCGATAGCAAGTCAGGAGTTAAGACATTTATTTTCTCCCGGTTGTACCGCCACCTGGAGCCTATACCATCTGATTTGTGGGAAATAGGCTAGGTGCACCCTGGACTGGTCACCAGTCAATCGTCGCGCTTAAATACACAAACAACCATTCACATTCTCACTGATGGGCAATACGAGTCTCCAAGTAACTTAAATGCACATTTTTGGAATTTGGACAAAAACCCATGCATACCCAAGCACGGGAAGAACATGCATATTGCAAACCAAGATTTCACATCTGGATTTGAACACAGATCCACCTGGCTTTGAGGCACATGTGCCAAGCACAATTCGACTGGGGCAGCTTGGCTCGGTTGGTAGAGCGGCCATGCCAGCAACTTGAGGGTTCCAGGTTCGATCGCCGCTTCTGCCATCCTAGTCACTGCCGTTGTGTCCTTGGGCAAGATACTTTATCCACCTGTTCCCAGTGCCACCCACACTGGTTTAAATGTAACTTAGATAATGTATTTCACTATGTAAAGTGCTTTGAGTCACTAGAGAAAAGTGCTATATAAATATAATTCACTTCACTGCGTAGCCCAGTTCAAATACTATACATGTAAATCAATAAACATGTACTGCATGCTAAACAAATTGTTCTATTTGAGCAAGAACTTCACTGTGTTACAACTGCAATAATGTTATGTCAATTTAAGGCTAATTACTTGTACAGGGAACCCTGCAACATATAGTGAATACAATAAAGCTATGAACCAACCTTGAAATTGCCATTTTTCTGCTGAGCGACAAAGGAAACCCTTTCCATCAGATCTCGGAGTCTGTGCTGAGTAGCATGCGAGACAAAATTGATCACATCTGCACTGAAGTCTGTCATTTCAAACCTGCGGCCTGGAATAGAAAAAAAATGTAAACGTTACTCTGAAAAGGAAGAGCACCCGCACAAGACATAGCAGGAAAAGCACATGAATGTCTTACCAATCTCCAGCATTCTCCTATGCAACACAGCACAGGAAAGAAAAGCCTCGTCCTTACAGGAATGTGTCACGACTCCTACATGTCCGGAGTTGGTTGCTAAGATGTTGGCGCTTTCCTCAGTTAGGTTCACTCCAGCCATGGAGGCTACATCATTGATGTCATCGTCATCTCTGCAAAAACACATGCAGATTTGATGAATGCATGCCTAAACATCCTGGGTTAGAAAAGCACTGAGGTTTTAAAAAATAGCAATTAAAGGTCAAATTGGCTTGGTGCAGGACCATTTAGATCAAGATAAAGTGGGTTATAAATATCAAAACAGCATCTATGCGTTAAACAAAACCATGATTCAAAGTAAAATACAGTGTCTAGACATGTACTACATATATGTTTCTTCACAAAAATTATATATTTTGTTCATCTCCTTTTTTTTGTTTAGTTTGT
Organism: Nerophis lumbriciformis; assembly: GCF_033978685.3. Classification (NCBI taxonomy): domain Eukaryota; kingdom Metazoa; phylum Chordata; class Actinopteri; order Syngnathiformes; family Syngnathidae; genus Nerophis; species Nerophis lumbriciformis. Next base: position 20,707,220 of record NC_084575.2, read on the forward strand.
GCATTCAAGTAGGAGTCTCATCCGACCATTTCTCTACTATTCAGTTGTTTACATAAAGCTGATGTGCATTAGAATACATACATTTCTTCACGGAATATATATATATAAAAAAAAAAAACAGGTTTCATGTGGTTATGAAGAAATCAGAAAACGATAATATAAAGAAAATAGAAACTGTTCATTTTGGATGTATGTTTGATCTGATATAAATTTGATTTGTTTCCATCCCAAACGATGACGGTGACAACAATAATCCTAAGGACAGTTATTCATAAAACATGTATGATTCCCAAGTTTATTTGTTTGATGTAATTGCATTACATTCTTACTTGAAATTACTACTAGCTTCTTTCAGCCGACTCCTTTGAGCAAGAGTCAGGACTGCAACAGAGCTTTGCCTTGAAACATGTGACACCTGCGACTTCACAGGATCTGCCAAAGAAAGAATAGACAGTCTACATCATGTGTCCCCAATCTTTTTTGCACCAGTAACCACATTTTTTACAGACCGGCCTTCCTCGTGTTGCAGATAAATACAGCAAAAATGAGTGCATGAAAAATGTCCTACAGCAAGACACTTCACCCACCTTGTTTCCATTGCCACTCACACTGGTGTATGAATGGGAATTAATGTTTGGTGGTGGTCAGAGAGAGAACACAGGCGCAAATTGGGAGCCATGTTTCCATGAGGTCTACCCCAGGGCAGCTGTGGCTACAAAAGTAGCTTACCACCATGTGTGAATGTGGAGTGAATGAATGATGGGTTCTCAGTGCTCACTGTAAAGCGCTTCGAGTGTCCAAAAAAGCGCTATATAAATCTAACTATTACTATTAATATTATTATTTTATTTGTATTACTATATGAGTGGCTGTGTATTTTAATTTTACTGGTAAAGTCTGATGTTGGTGCTGTCTAACTTAACTTTTAATGAACCTTGTATGCCATCAACCTGCCGAGGACTGCAGATGGAAATTAACCTTTGGCTACAATCTGGCACTTTTACATTTTATATGTTCATTAATGTGCATTGTCCAAATGGTGACTTCCTAACAGGAGTTGTATTATACATCTGTTAAAAAGTATTTTAGTGTGTCTAGTGGGACAGGTAAAAGTTAAGTCAAAGAAAATCTTATTTAATGTTTCTGTGCAGCCCGGTAGCAAATGTGTCACTGACCAGTGGTTGGGGATCCATTAATCTACATCAACGACAGAAGCTACAGTACCTTTATATAATAAAAGCATACATACAAATAGAATTGGTTGATTTCAAAGTAATCTCCTTACATTGTTGCAGCTCTTTTAGCTGGACATGTGGCTGTCCCAGCATGATGCGACCAGGGACCTGATTCCTGAGACTCACCATGGGGGACACTGCTAAGGGGACCTGAGATCTCAGCATTGCTCTTTGTTGCTGAGGATGGAGGACCTACAAAGGGTTATGATTATTACACAAAAAGTCATTGGATGTACAGTTTTATTCTCAGGGACATTGTTTGCATTGTAAAATTATGACATTTAATTGAAACAATGTGGCAGATACTTACAACTGACTGTGTCTGTCCGGGCTTGCTAACATTTGGCTGAAGCTGGGGTCTGTTGATTTGGGCTGTGAGCCGAGGAGCATGGCTACTCAGCACCACTGAGGTGGGGCTTGGTGAGGTGGACAAGACAGAACCAGATGCTGGCTGGGGTAGCTGACTCTGCTGGATGAAGGCAGTAGAGTCTGGGGTAAGTTGCCTCAGGGCAGGAAGATTTTTCTGCAGAAAAACAGGCAAACGTTTAGAAATGATATAGACTCATGGATGCCAAGAGAAATGGGGACATACGCCACCTTACCTCAAGGAAAGGCACTAAGTATGGCTGTGGCGAGGAGTTAAGCTCTTTATACAGTCTGCTGGTGAATTCCTCAGCTTCCAGTTTATTCTCCTGACCGAAGAAAAGCTTCCATTATTGTACAGTATGATTACAGGTTAATACCATAAAACCTTGTACTCACCAGCAGGTCTTTAACAAGCTGTTTCACACTGGCAGCAGCCTCGGATGATCGCTTGCCAGTGCAAGTAAGCTTGATCAGTGTAGACAAGAAGTTCCTACATTTGTTTACATTCTCCATTGTCTCCTATTAGGAGTAAAGGACACATTTAGATTCTGTTTGACTTTGTTTTTCTATACTGTACATCAGGAATATTCATCTAAATTGTGTTGGGTGCCACATTTACAGAAAGCTAAGGACCAGGAGGCCTAACTTATCCCTTCGATATTAGTCTTATTTTGTATATTTCAGAGAACCAGCATCCTCTATAGTAGACATTTGATTTTGGGCTATTTATTTTGTCAGTTACAGAAGCGCTCTGCTGTTTTTAAGGAACTTTAAAAAAAAATGTGAGTCTCCAGTTTTTTTAACTGACCTTGCCGACTACTAGCGTAGGCCAAAATGATAGAGAGGACCTAAAATGGAACCTTCAGAAACACTTCTAGTATAATTAAAAGTGCTGTTTGCAACTTGTTCACAGTAACATTTTTAAAGCAAAAACTATAACAAACACCATTGACTAGTTTGTGTTTCCATTAGTGGTTTAACAGAACACATCTGTTAAAACAGTCTATACTTTTCACAATTACTAAGTTTGTGTAGTAAAAATGTTTACCGGCCTAAATAAAATGATTGGTGTTAAAGGCAGCCACTCACCTGGTCTCGTCAACACAAACGCGCAGGGAGCGCGTGCACACATACAAAAGCAGTTTAAGAGAAGCAATGAATGAATGTTGTTGGTATGATAGAATATACATTCAATGACAGCTCACACTAACTATCCAAATTGCTATTATTAGCTAACAACAACCAAAGTTAATGTTGTGCATGTGTTCTGTAGGTAAGTACTTACATCATTACGTCCTAGAAGCCGTAAGAGGGCGGGATATATTGTATAAAATACATTGGAAAGTTTGCACCCTCAAGACATCGGTGTAATTGTTGCAAACAGCACCTTTAAAAAAGTTTAAAAAAATACTATTGGCTGCATCTGAAGTAATCAAGCCACAGTAACACCTTTGTTACATAAATCACATTATGAAAAAACATTCTAACTGCCAAAAAGGAGAGGACTTTAAGGCGTGCCTTGAAGAAGACCTCAGTTTTGGAAATCACAAATTTGGACCCCAGTGTTTATGTTTGCGATCAAGGTTAAATTTCAATGTGCTTACAGTGGTACAAGTTTCTCTACACAACTGGAGCACTCTGGTGTTTTAGGAATTTGCTGCAAAAATGTTTGTTTCCCAAGTTTTGAACTGAAACCTGGGTGCTGGTCTGGCGTCATTCCTGGGCCGGATTTGGCCCCCGGGCCAGGAGCTAAATAACCCTGCTGTACATCGTAGTACATACAGTAACACCTCATGAACACTAGACTATTTGCAAGCTCTATCTCACCCGAGTGGCATGACTCACTTTACTCATTGTAACTGATGTAACTGTGGTGCCAGCTGTTTGAATCCTTTGGGTTATTCCTGGTACTGCCGTCCCCACTGAACTCTAAGGGAGAGGGAGAGGACATTAATTATCATAATTGTATTTAATTGAATCCTTTAAATGTGCTTTTATAAACAATGTCTGCAGATCAATTTTAAACCAAAGTCATCTCTTAATTATCTCACCTGATTTGTGTACTTTATCAATTTTGACCAGCTTTTAATTTATGTATTAGAAGACAAAACAATATGACAAATGCATGTACAGCATCATCAGAACATTGCATTATTTCATAAGGTTGCTAACATACCCACATACTGTGTAGTGTACACCACAAAATACTTTATTTAGGTGACACATTCAATAAGGTTACCTGAAGAATAGGAGGTCTATGAAGCGTGGTGGTGGCAGACAGTGTTGATGGAGTTGGACAGCCCGGTCGAATAATGGTGGTAGGAGCTGTTTGTCTGCTGATGATGTTATTTCCAGGAGCCTGTCAAAAGACAGAAACAGTAACATATTATCCACTAAACACTTTCCCATCAAATTGTGCTCTTACTCGCCACCTTAATGTGGGCACATCTTCACAATCCGATAAGATCTAATACCTGGGTTTTAGTTAAATCGATGCCTTGACAAAGATAATTTATACTATCAGAGTCGCACTTTGCACACCCCAGTTGTAATATTACCTGGCCTGGAGACATATTTGTTGGTGGCGCACTCCGAGGCACCATGCCTCCTTGAGCCTGTGCCTGCATCTGGGCCAGGGCTTGCTGAGGAATCATCAACAACTGTCCACTCTCGCTGCGCACAAGCACCATCCCTGTAGCATGTTAAAGTACATATGATGCTATTGCCATTATATAATCCAAGTATAAAACAGACGCTATAAAGTTAATTTTGCAAATCAAACAAAGATATTCAAAATATCCTTACAGATGGCCAGGTCAGATATTATTAATGTATTCAACCAGATTTGAGGTTTATTTGGTGAATCTATTTGGTCTTTGGGGGACTTATACGCTACTAATGTAAAGTTAGGGTTAATCTGGTGAAATTTCAGAAATAACCTAAAATGAACTTTTACATGACAATTTATTTAACATTTCTCAACTTCTGATTAACTTTGCTCCAATACTTTTAGCACAACTGGATGTTCTCTAACAAAAAGCTTAACAGCCAAACTCTTAGCAGGTGACCTTTATTTATTTTTATTTTCATAGAAAAGCATTTTCTAGTTTCTACAGTATGTATCTTATTTCATTGCAAACTGCTGATGACACTGTGACACGCTAAGCTCAGTGGACACTTCCCTCTCTGTAACCATCCTTTTGAAACCTCGTAATAACGTACTCTTTATCAGTTATGTGTTGTCCTAGTCTCATAATGTCAAAATATGATTGACATGATAACAGTGATGATGAAAAGGGTTGCTTAAATACAAATTGTAATGCAGGAGTCCCCAACTTTCATTACTCTCAGAGCAACTTTGACAAAAAAAGGCGAGGTGAATAGAGATGTGACGTTCGCAAACGAGTAGTGGCTCTTTCAAGTGAACACGAAAAGCGTCTGAAAATGTTCATTGTTTTGTTAAGTCGCCTAGTTTAGGCATACACACACACCAGGTAGGGTAGTGCAAGTTTGCATTAACTTTATTTACGGTGTTGGCCCTGAGATGAGGTGGCGACTTGTCGGGGGTGTACCCCGCCTTCCGCCTGAATGCAGCTGGGATAGGTTCCAGCCACCCCTGTGACTCCGAGAGGGACAAGCGGTAGAAAATGACTGGATGGATGGAAATATTGTACTCATTTTAATATTCAATATTTTTTATACAGAGTATTCTAGATTTATTATTTATAGGTTAATGTTTCCTGTATTGTTAAAATGATGTTTGTATGGCATATAGTTTTTATTGAGCCAAAAAATGTCTTGGGTGAGAGAAAATTCTAAACAATGATCTTAATGTCAAAGCAATGAAATAATTATGGAATGTGTACAATAAAACAACCCAGGTAAAATATAATAATGTTTTACAATATTTCCGATTTGATTTATTCACATCCAAATCTGATTTTATAACACACCAGGGATTATTTCCTCCATAAGAACAGGTAACTTATGTAAATATCTAAAAATAGAGAGATGAGAGAACATACAAATAGAGATATTCAACTAAATTGTTTAGGGGCCACATTTCCAGAAAGCTAAGGACAGGGGGCCAAACTTCTCCATTCACTATCAGTCGTATTTTGTATATTTCACAAAGCTGGACATTTGTAATTGTAGAGAAGTTCAAAATAATTTTCCATAAGGTAAGCGAGTGCATTTTCGGTTTATCTTGAAATTTTCACTTGGAAGCCAAATATCCCTAACTTTCTGTAAGTTTTGTGTGTGTGTGGAATGTGCAAGAAACACTCAGTGGGGAGTATTAACTTTATTTACTGTGTTGGCCCTGAGATGAGGTGGCGACTTGTCGGGGTGTACCCCGCCTTCCGCCTGAATGCAGCTGGGATAGGTTCCAGCCACCCCCGTGACACCGAGAGGGACAAGCGGTAGAAAATGACTGGATGGATGGGTATATTGTGCTCATTTTAATATTCAATATTTTTATACAGAGTATTCTAGATGTATTATTTATATGTTAATGTTTCCTGTATTGTTAAAATTATGTTTGTATGGCATATAGTTTTTATTGAGCCAAAAAAATGTCTTAGGTGAGAGAAAATTCTAAACAATGATCTTAATGTCAAAGCAATGAAATAATTATGGAATGTGTACAATAAAACACAACCCAGGTCAAATATAATAATGTTTTACAATATTTCCGATTTGAATTATTCACATCCAAATCTGATTTTATAACATACCAGGGATTATTTCCTCCATAAGAACAGGTAATTTATGTAAATATCTAAAAATAGAGAGATGAGAGAACATACAAATAGAGATATTCAACTAAATTGTTTAGGGGCCACATTTCCAGAAAGCTAAGGACAGGGGGCCAAACTTCTCCATTCACTATCAGTCGTATTTTGTATATTTCACAAAGCTGGACATTTGTAATTGTAGAGAAGTTCAAAATAATTTTCCATAAGGTAAACCGAAAATGCACTCGCTTACCTTGAAATTTTCACTTGGAAGCCAAATATCCCTAACTTTCTGTAAGTTTTGTGTGTGTGTGGAATGTGCAAGAAACACTCATCAGTGGGGAGTATTAACTTTATTTACTGTGTTGGCCCTGAGATTAGGTGGCGACTTGTCGGGGTGTACCCCGCCATCCGCCTGAATGCAGCTGGGATAGGTTCCAGCCACCCCCGTGACACCGAGAGGGACAAGCGGTAGAAAATGACTGGATGGATGGGTATATTGTGCTCATTTTAATATTCAATATTTTTTATACAGAGTATTCTAGATTTATTATTTATAGGTTAATGTTTCCTGTATTGTTAAAATGTTTGTATGGCATATAGTTTTTATTGAGCCAAAAAATGTCTTAGGTGAGAGAAAATTCTAAATGATCTTAATGTCAAAGCAATGAAATAATTATGGAATGTGTACAATACAACACAACCCAGGTAAAATATAATAATGTTTTACAATATTTCCGATTTGAATTATTCACATCCAAATCTGATTTTATAACATACCCGGGATTATTTCCTCCATAAGAACAGGTAACTTCTGAAAATATCTAAAAATAGAGAGAGGAGAGAACATGCAAACACAGGTATTCAACTTAATTGTTTTGGGGCCACATTTCCAGAAAGCTAAGGACAGGGGGCCAAACTTCTCCCTTCACTGTCAGTCGTATTTTATACATTTCAGAAAGCTGGACATTTACAATTTTAGTTCTAAATAGGTTTCCATAAGGTCAGCGAGTGCATTTTCGGTTTATCTTGAAATTTTCACTTGGAAGCCAAATATCCCTAACTTTCTGTAAGTTTTGTGTGTGTGTGGAATGTGCAAGAAACACTCATCAGTGGGGAGTATTAACTTAATTTACTGTGTTGGCCCTGAGATTAGGTGGCGACTTGTCGGGGTGTACCCCGCCTTCCGCCTGAATGCAGCTGGGATAGGTTCCAGCCACCCCCGTGACACCGAGAGGGACAAGCGGTAGAAAATGACTGGATGGATGGGTATATTGTGCTCATTTTAATATTCAATATTTTTTATACAGAGTATTCTAGATTTATTATTTATAGGTTAATGTTTCCTGTATTGTTAAAATGATGTTTGTATGGCATATAGTTTTTATTGAGCCAAAAAATGTCTTAGGTGAGAGAAAATTCTAAATGATCTTAATATCAAAGCAATGAAATAATTATGGAATGTGTACAATAAAACACAACCCAGGTAAAATATAATAATGTTTTACAATATTTCCGATTTGAATTATTCACATCCAAATCTGATTTTATAACATACCCGGGATTATTTCCTCCATAAGAACAGGTAACTTCTGAAAATATCTAAAAATAGAGAGAGGAGAGAACATGCAAACACAGGTATTCAACTTAATTGTTTTGGGGCCACATTTCCAGAAAGCTAAGGACAGGGGGCCAAACTTCTCCCTTCACTGTCAGTCGTATTTTATACATTTCAGAAAGCTGGACATTTACAATTTTAGTTCTAAATAAGTTTCCATAAGGTAAGCAAGAGCATTTTCGGTTTATCTTGAAATTTTCACTTGGAAGCCAAATATCCCTAACTTTCTGTAAGTTTTGTGTGTGTGTGTGGAATGTGCAAGGGACACTCACCGGGGGGGAGTTGGATGTTTTGTATACTGGGCTGACCGGTGGATGTCACAGGGAGCCTGGGCGACAATATCTGTTGCGTCAAAGTTTGGATCCCACCTGGACCGGCAGATCTAGGTGCATCAGGAGTGGCAGCGTGCTGCGATGGAGCCAGTGCTTTGGTGGGGGGCTCTACCTTCATCCTGTACGGCTGAGCACCTGTCTGCCGTGCGGTCTTGACAACCACCGCCGGATTCTCGCCATTGTTCCCGTTTAAAGTTGGACCCGATTGCGCCGTGTGCATAGGGGGAGGCCGAACGACAGTCACCGTGGCTCCCGACGCCGGAGTCACGGTCGCCGTCGAGGCGATGACACCTTGAGAGTGGGGGAGAGCAGTCTGGATGACAGTGGGGGCCATGATGGCGGTGCTCGGCTCCTTGGACACCATGAGTCCGGCGCTACTGACAGTTGTGGCCGATGTCACGGGACAGCTGCTTGTCACTGACGTCCCGGCGGGAGGGAAAGCGCTTCCCGAACTGTGACAGTTCATGTTCGATGACCGAAAAGCCCACTTCCGCTTGACGAGCAAGGGGAGATAAGTCACGCCAACCCTGATAATAAGTGTTTTGTCAGCGTCGTGTCCCGTGGTAAAGTCCGTCGACTAACCATGCGGGCGTCGTTACGTAGAGACCCCATTTACTTAACTTAAAAAGGAGGAAAGTGACGGGGCCATGCCACTCATCAGCCCCCCGTCAGCTCGTCCCTTCCTGTCCCAGGCGAGCAACACACTATTTAGGCGTTACAACGTACAGTACCTGCCTAGCCACCTTCTTGACAACAAAAAAAGTCCCGGGCTGAACGTTTAACCGCTACAGCACTAACAAAGTGTCTTCCCAGTGGTTATTGTGAGACGAGAACAACAATGGTGAGTCTACAGAGCGTACGACGTGACAAACTACGGCTTTATTCACCTCTGTGTGTAATATAAGATCATCCGGGAGACCAGGCGCGGCCGCCATCTTTACTCTCCCGCAAGCTAGCGAGAAGTGACTGCCAGAGAGGGACTGATTTGCGCATGCGCTGAACCTTGCTGAGTTGTGATTGGCAGTTCCGCAGAGTAGAAGGCGGTCCCAACGTCTTTGACGTTAAAAAAAAAACGGCCTCGGTAGTTTCCGTCAAATAATCCGATTCCAGGCGGCCTGTTCCGCATTCAATATTGCTCACGGAGTTTTAAGTATGTTTTGACAGACGAAGAAAAAAAAGGGCTGCGCTGTTGCGTCACACGGCTGTCATTATTTACTGAGTGTACGTGCGTCTCTTTACATATAAAATAACAAAATAAACTATTTGCGCGGATAGTAACGCCTGATTTAAACAGGCCCGACTGCCGCGACAACAACGCAATAGAGCGTGAAGCAGTGAAACAGTAGTACTATTACGTCACTTGTGAGGAACTTGATCAGAAAACAATGCATATCACTTCCTGTTATACATACATAATGTGTTTAAGGTATGTTTGGTCGTTGTATGTGTATTGTGCGTAGTTATAACGTAATAAAAACAAAAATAACAAAATTAACCCCCGGGGTGCGTTGGTAGAGGGAAACAAACTAACCCTCGTCAAACGCAGGTGGCTGAGCAGCACAGTGACGTCACTGCCGATCTTATAAATCACACAGGTGCCCGTAATTGCACGTCGCCTTTGATAAATATCTTTAATTTTTTTAGTTAGCCTTTATTTAACCAGGTAAAATCCCATTGAGATCAAAGATCTCTTTTCCAAGGGAGACCTGGCCAAGAGGGCAGCAGCAAGGCTACATTAAAAACAGTAAACAACACATAAAACATCACATTTACAACATTAAAACTTGCTCAAATAACACATGTGCATACAGACAAGGTAGACTGCAATCCTTTCACAGAAGCTTTAAACTCATAATGCAACAAGGGTTTGAAGTTGAAGATTCGATTGTAGGTTATTCCAAGCCTTCGGTGCTGAAAATCTAAATGCTTTAAAGGCCTACTGAAATGCGATTTTCTTATTTAAACGGAGATAGCAGGTCCATTCTATGTGTCATACTTGATTTTTTCGCGATATTGCCATATTTTTGCTGAAAGGATTTAGTAGAGAACATCGACGATAAAGTTCGCAACTTTTGGTCGCTGATAAAAAAGCCTTGCCTGTACCGGAAGTAGCAGACGAGTAGCGTGACGTCACAGGTTGTGGAGCTCCTCACATCTGCACATTGTTTACAATCATGGCCACCAGCAGCGAGAGCGATTCGGACCGAGAAAGCGACGATTTCCCTATTAATTTAAGCGAAGATGAAAGATTTGTGGATGAGGAAAGTGAGAGTGAAAGACTAGAGGGCAGTGGGAGCGAGATTCAGATAGGGAAGATGCTGTAAGAGGCGGGTGGGACCTGATATTCAGCTGGGAATGACTAAAACAGTAAATAAACACAAGACATATATATACTCTATTAGCCACAACACAACCAGGCTTATATTTAATATGCCACAAATTAATCCCGCATAACAAACACCTCGCCCCTCCCGTCCATATAACCCGCCAATACAACTCAAACACCTGCACAACACACTCAATCCCACAGCCCAAAGTGCCGTTCACCTCCCCAAAGTTCATACAGCACATACATTTCCCCAAAGTCCCCAAAGTTACATACGTGACATGCACATAGCGGCACGCACGTACAGGCAAGCGACAAATGTTTGGAAGCTGCAGCTGCATGCGTACTCACGGTACCGCGTCTGCGCATCCAACTCAAAGTCCTCCTGGTAAGAGTCTCTGTTGTCCCAGTTCTCCACAGGCCAATGGTAAAGCTTGACTGTCATCTTCCGGGAATGTAAACAATGAAACACCGGCTGTGTTATCCGGCACAACAGTCAAGGGGTGCATTCTACGACGGGGGTGCGTTATCCGGCGCAACACCTGCCGCAATACACCGTTTCCCACCTACAGCTTTCTTCTTTGCTGTCTCCATTGTTCATTGAACAAATTGCAAAAGATTCACCAACACAGATGTCCAGAATACTGTGGAATTTTGCGATGAAAACAGACGACTTAATAGCTGGCCACCATGCTGTCCCAAAATGTCCTCTACAATCCGTGACGTCATGCGCAGGCGTCATCATACCGAGACGTTTTCAGCAGGATATTTTGCGCGAAATTTAAAATTGCACTTTAGTAAGCTAACCCGGCCGTATTGGCATGTGTTGCAATGTTAAGATTTCATCATTGATATATAAACTATCAGACTGCGTGGTCGGTAGTAGTGGGTTTCAGTAGGCCTTTAATGAGTAGTCTTGCCATATTGTGGGGTCTCTGTCCGCTTAAACGTCGTTGTATGTGTATTGTGCGTAGTTATAACTTAATAAAATACATACTTGCCAACCCTCCCGAATTTTCCGGGAGACTCCCGAAATTCAGCGCCTCTCCCGAAAACCTCCCGGGACAAATATTCTCCCGAAAATCTCCTGATTTTCAGCCGGAGCTAGAAGCCATGCCCCCTCCAGCTCCATGCGGACCTGAGTGAGGACAGCCTTTTTTCATGACGGGAGGACAACAAGGTGACAAGAACTAAATCATCCAGACTAGAGATAAACTGTATTATTATGTTTATCTTACCTAAAAATAAATATATTTATTAATTTAAAAAAACAAAAACTAAATACATGCTAAAAACATCAAAATTAATTGTATTTTTATTTGTATTTTTTCCTGACTCCTTATTACATCCAGCCATAGAATTATACATTAAAATAAACATATTTAGAATCAGCACCTCCAAGTCCGAGTCCATGGTTCTCACCCGGAAAAGGGTGGAATGCCATCTCCGGGTTGGGGAGGAGATCTTGCCCCAAGTGGAGGAGTTCAAGTACCTCGGAGTCTTGTTCACAAGTGAGGGAAGAGTGGATCGTGAGATCGACAGGCGGATCGGTGCGGCATCTTCAGTAATGCGGACGCTGTATCGATCCGTTGTGGTGAAGAAGGAGCTGAGCCGGAAGGCAAAGCTCTCAATTTACCGGTCGATCTACGTTCCCATCCTCACCTATGGTCATGAGCTTTGGGTTATGACCGAAAGGACAAGATCACGGGTACAAGCGGCCGAAATGAGTTTCCTCCGCCGAGTGGCAGGGCTCTCCCTTAGAGATAGGGTGAGAAGCTCTGTCATCCGGGGGGAGCTCAAAGTAAAGCCGCTGCTCCTCCACATCGAGAGGAGCCAGATGAGGTGGTTCGGGCATCTGGTCAAGATGCCACCCGATCGTCTCCCTCGGGAGGTGTTTAGGGCACGTCTGACCGGTAGGAGGCCACGGGGAAGACCCAGGACACGTTGGGAAGACTATGTCTCCCGGCTGGCCTGGGAACGCCTCGGGATCCCCCGGGAGGAGCTGGACGAAGTGGCTGGGGAGAGGGAAGTCTGGGCTTCCCTGCTTAGGCTGCTGCCCCCGCGACCCGACCTCGGGTAAGTGGAAGAAGATGGATGGATGGATGGATAAACATATTTGAAATAATTGATTTTAAATTATCATAATAATTCATTTAAAATGACCATATTTAATTATTAAAATAATTGCTTGTTTATCAACAACTTTAGCATTTTATTCATTATATTTTGAAACTCTCAGAAGCCAAGTTATGTTATATTCCTTAATATTTATTTATGCAAGCTTGAAGTATCAATTATCTAAACACAGTTTTGTTTGCATATTTTCAGGATGTAGATATATATATATATATATATATATATATATATATATATATATATATATATATATATATATATATATATATATATACAGTATGTGTGTATGAAATACTTGACTTGGTGAATTCTAGCTGTCAATATACTCCTCCCCTCTTAACCACGCCCCCAACTACGCCCCGCCCACCCCACCCCGACCACGCCCCCACCTCCCAAAATCGGAGGTCTCAAGGTTGGCAAGTATAAAAATAAAAATAAAAAATGTAACCCCGCCCATGGGTGTGCGCTGGTAAGGTAAACAAACTAACCCTCGTCAAACGCAGGTGACTGAGCAGCACAGTGACGTCACTGCCGATCTTATAAAATCACACAGATGCCTGTAATTGCACGTCGCTGCTGATAAATCTCTTTAATGAGTAGTGTTGCCATCTTTTGGGTGTCTCTGTCCGCTTAAACGTCGTTGTATGTGTATTGTGCGTAGTTATAACGTAATAAAATTAAAATAAAAAGTTTAACCCCGCCCATGGGTGTGCGCTGGTATTATAAACAAACTAACCCTCGTCAAACGCAGGTGCCTGAGCAGCACAGTGACGTCACCGACGATTTTATAAATCACACAGGTGCCGGTAATTGGACGTCGCTGCTGATAAATCTCTTTAATGAGTAGTGTTGCCATCTTTTGGGGTCTTTGTCCGCTTAAACCGCTGGAAGCATGAGTGCCAGAGGTGGAACGCCTTACATTGGCAGCAAAATAAGTTTGATATCGAAGGCACAGATTCGGTATGAAGGCATATTGTCCTCGGTGGACACAGAACGGTCCACGGTCGCCTTAGCCAAAGGTAAGTTTGTTTGATGGGTCTCAAATTGTGTGCAGCTGTGATGTGCGGTGAACTAAACACCAGGTTTTTTTTCTTTCTTTTTTTTTTACTTAAATGTATATGTGCAACTCTAATCATTGTTGATTTAAGTTGCACATTAGAGTAACAGGAAAAAGAAGGGAGTTATTCGCTTTCATAAAAATGTTACAATATTATATGATAAATGGGTCCATACATACTTTTTGGTCCCATTTGCTTTTAACAAAATATCAAGTATTGTGAGTGTATCTTACCTTTCTGTATTTGTATCTGAAGCAGCAATAGCTATCCATGAAAACGTACTTTGTATGATCATTCATTTTGTCTTAAAGTCCAGTTTAGAGAAGTATTTAATCATTGATACAGTATATAATCCTCCATATTGGCAGACACGTTCATTTAATTAAATTTCATTCCAAGCAATAAAACAATATTTTTGCATCTGACAAACACCCACTCTAATAAAAATGCCATATTTGTTATTAAAGATGTCCGATAATGGCTTTTTTGCCGATATTCCGATATTGTCCAACTCTTAATTACCGATTCCGATATCAACCGATACCGATATATACAGTCGTGGAATTAATAATAATGTATTAATAGGGATGTCCGATAATGGCTTTTTGCCGATATCCGATATTCCGATATTGTCCAACTCTTTAATTACCGATATATGCAGTCGTGGAATTAACACATTATTATGCCTAATTTAGACAACCAGGTATGGTGACGATAAGGTACTTTAAAAAAAAACAACTAATAAAATAAATAAATTAAAAACATTTTCTTGAATAACAAATGAAAGTAAAACAATATAAAAACAGTTACATAGAAACTAGTAATTCATGGAAAATTAGTATAATTAACTGTTAAAGGTTAGTACTATTAGTGGACCAGCAGCACGCAAAATCATGTGTTTCTTCCGGACTGTATCCCTTGCAGACTGTATTGATATATATTGATATATAATGTAGGAACCAGAATATTAACAGAAAGAAACAACCCTTTTGTGTGAATGAGGGGGAGGGAGGTTTTTTGGGTTGGTGCACTAATTGTAAGTGTATCTTGTTTTTTTTATGTTGATTTGATAATTAAAAAATTACAAAAACAAAAAAAAAACATACCGATAATTTAAAAAACAATACCGTCCATTTCCGATATTACATTTTAACGCATTTATCCAGCATCCCTAATTATTAACACATTATGCCTAATTGTGTTGTGATGCCCTGCTGGATGCATTAAACAATGTAACTTTACCATGAATTGATTAATGTGGACCCTGACTTAAAGAAGTTGAGAAACGTATTTGGGTGTTACCATTTAGTGGTCAATTGTACGGAATATGTACTGTACTGTGCAATCTACTAATACAAGTTTCAACCAATCAAAAACGAGGTTTTCAAAAATAAGAACAACTTCAACTCCAGTTATGGAAAAAAGTGCCAACATGGCACTGCCATATTTATTATTGAAGTCACAAAGTGCATAATTTTTTTTTTAACATGCCTCAAAACAGCTTGGAATTTGGGACATGCTCTCCCTGACGATAATCCTAATACCCACTACAACTATGGGAAATACTATATTTTGACTTTCACAAAGTGCATTATTTAAAACATTTTTTAAACATGCCTCAAAACAGCTACAAAAACAATGAAGGCACACAGCTTCAGTCCAGAGTATACTAGACGTCTGTTTTTTACCGGATATGTACCACTCCGTACAGCGGCGTTTTAAAAAGTCAGTAATTTTACTTCTTGAAACCGATACAGATAATTTCCGATATTACATTTTAAAGCATTTATCGGATTATCGGGCATCTCTATTTGTTATAAATACAGTTGAAAAAAAATAAAGCCTGGCTTCCGCTGGAGACGTGTTTGCTAGCTTGAGCGCTCCCACTTCTCCCAGTGTGGCGAGTCAAGAGTACTGCTGAGGCATTAAACTGCAAGTTGACAATATATCGCCCCCTACCGTGAGGCAGAGGTACTTTCTGCCTCATGGCCTGCCTTTTCCCCCGCCTCTTCCCCGCTCCCAGACTGGAGCGCTCTCCCTGACCACCTGAGGGCACCACAGACTGTGGATGCTTTTAAAAAAAGGCTTAAAAACCCATCTTTTTAAAAAAGGCTTTTGTCAGATTTATGTGTGCTACTTCCAGCTATGAGGCTGTTCTAGTTTTTATTTTACTTATTTATCTTACTCGTTGGGGGCAGCTATTTGTTCTAGCTTTGTTTGTTTTTTAAATGCAATGTAGCACTTTGAGATTGTTTGTTCAATGTAAAGTGCTTTTACAAATAAAATATATTATAAGCACGCGCGCACATGCTCAATACACTTTGTGTGTAGCCGTGGACTTCTTGTTTTCAATATTTTGATCAGGGAACACGAAATTTCGGCGATTCTGACCATGAAAATGATCCAGATATACAGGAACCAGACCGAAATCACATAGAAAGCATAGACCAAAAGAGAAATATTCAAACTTATTTTATTACTTCGTTTTTAGACATCTCGTGGTTAAGCCACCTGGTGGCAAGGTGAGGCAATGCCTCACTTGCCTCCCCTGACAGCACGTCACTGAGCTGCAGCTGCCCTAATCCTCTAGTTTTGTATTTTATGTTCAAACAGTGAAGTCCTATGGGACAGAGGACCGGCACACCGACAGCCCGGTGCCACCCAAAGATGAAGTGTATGAGTTTATAATATTCCGAGGAAGCGACATAAAGGACATCACTGTGTCTGAACCAACAAAGCCGCATCATGGCCTCCCTCGAGATCCTGCTATTGTACAGGTGTGCTCGGCTTTCTCTCTGAACTGTTGATGAACCGAGAGTTATTTTGCTGTTTTTAGTCC
Source organism: Nerophis lumbriciformis (assembly GCF_033978685.3). Classification (NCBI taxonomy): domain Eukaryota; kingdom Metazoa; phylum Chordata; class Actinopteri; order Syngnathiformes; family Syngnathidae; genus Nerophis; species Nerophis lumbriciformis. The sequence goes on from NC_084575.2 coordinate 20,723,866, forward strand.
TCTGTCGGCAGCTCCTCAGGTGGATATCCCCCACGCTGGAGCCCATACAGAGAGATGATGCCTACTTACAACCAGCTGGCTGCCAACTCTCTGCTGAACCAGCAGTACAATGCAGCTTTGGGTCTAGGTATAGCTTGTTGTGCACATTTCTGTGCGTTTCACATTGTTTCACGCAATTTCCTCTTCACACAGGTCCAGGATTTCACGGCATCCCCCCCAGAAGAGCTCCCATGGTAGAACAAGCTGTTCAAACCGTGCCTTTGGCGGGCAACGCTGCGAGAAAAGGGAAATCCTCAACCCAGCCGCAGGTCAGACAGACCGTTAGACCGGACCAGCGGTCTGGCTCACAAGTTCAGAAAGAAAATGTACCCACTTGTAAGAATATTTTAAATCCAATATGTCGCTCGTCGATGTTCCTGTTGCTTTGATTGTTTTTGGGCTAATATGTGCTTTTGCATCAAACAGCTCCCCGGCCGCCTGCAGGCAAGACACAAAGCCAACGCGCTGATAATCCGAAACAAAGAGGAAAACAAGGTAACATGAAATTAGATTTCTTGGCTATTTGCAAGCAGCGACGTCAAAGTATTTTTTTTCTGCTATTTGAATATTAACTATTCTTTTGAAAATGTCATAAATGGTGATATAAAATTAATATAGAAAGTTAAGTAATTAGGTTGCTTGAATCAAATAAGAATGCCTACACCACCTATCAAAAATACGAAAGTGTTCATTCCACCTCGATCGCTTCAAACCAAGTAGGGCTGCAACTAACGATTAATTTGATAATCGATTAATCTGTCGATTATTACTTCGATTAATCGATTAATAATCGGATAACAGAGACAAACTACATTTCTATCCCTTCCAGTATTTTATTGAAAAAATATAGCATACTGGCACCATACTTATTTTGATTATTGTTTCTCTTATTAAAAAAAAAAAAAAATCCCCCAAAACATTTTTTTAAATTGCCTCTGCGCATAGCATAGATCCAACAAATCGATGACTAAATTAATCGCCAAATATTTTTATAATCGATTTTAATCGATTTAATTGATGTTGCAGCCCTAAAACCAAGTTTAGAACACTTCACTCAACACGAATGTCGTAATGTCATTAAAGTTCACCTTTTAAGCATTCACACACAGCACCAGCATTTTGGAATTAGGTAAGGTAGAGGTGTCAAGCTCAGGGGCCATATCTGGCCTGCGACATTTTATCTGGCCCGCAAACGCCTGGAAATGTGTCAATAAAGTACTTACCGTATTTTCCGCACTATAAGGCGCACCTAAAAACCTCAAATTTTGGCAAAAGCTGACAGTGCGCCTTATAATCCAGTGCGCCTTATATATGGACCAATATTGAGCCTCCAACAGGTAAAAGTTTCAATCAATCGCAACTACGGTAAGCAGCCGCCGACTTCATTTTCCCCCGTAGAAGAAGCACGCTGCATGCTGGGATATGTGACTGCGCGAGGGGTGCCGTTTCATTTTCATTTGTTTATGTAAAGACCCCAAAATGGCTCCTATTGAGACAACGCTTACGACGCAGAGTTTTAACTTAAGACGATCAGTCACGCAGTAGAACACGGCAATAGAGCAGCAGCGACACTGACTCCACTAATGACGACTTCGGCATGTTGGATGCCGTATTTGCCCAACTGTTTAATTCGGACACTGAAGAAGAAGAATTTGAGGGATTCATGGATGAGTAATAACTTCATAAACTGAGCTTTACATGTTTATTTTGTGTGTTGTGTGACATTAACGTTTGAGCAACATTGAGTTATTGATATATTGTTATTGCTCTGCACTATTTGGAGTGTTACTATATTGTGATTGCATTAACGTTTGATTTACCGTAACAGTGGAGGGGAAAGTTCCCCTCCACTATGTGATATAAATGTTGCACTACATGCACTACATAATACCTTGCTGTTAAAAGATAAACAAAACACCACGTCACTGACTTTACCTCGGGGAAAATAATAAAACCGCTGTTTATTCATTTTGGGAGTGAACAGAGTTGTCAGAACGCTGGTTTGTAATCTATTAAAGTTTGACCGACCTATCTGACCGTTTTGACATTCCCTTTAGCGCAGCTCCATCTAATGGATGCATAACGTAACCCCAGCCTCTACTGTAGCGTCAAAGTATTTTTTTTCTGCTATTTGAATATTAACTATTATATATATATATATATATATATATATATATATATATATATGAACAAAGTTTTAAAATATGCCATTCATTGAAGGTGCGCCTTATAGTGCGGAAAAATACGGTAATATTTTCTCACTAAATGTAATGGATTGTTTTCATTTTGACAGAAAAAAAATATTTGTACTGCTTGAAATTGCATGCCTTTTTAAACTTTAATAGTATCTATTATTGCAAAACTGGCAGCTAAGTTGCCAGAATAAAAAAAGAACGTGTACTGTTTTTCCATTAACAATATAATTTTGTAAAAACCAATGTAAATTTAACACAAAAATTCTGGCAACTAAGCTGCCAGCAGGTTTCAAAGGCAGAGGCTTAACCCCCAGAAGATGCACTAATAATTTAATCATAATACTGTACATTATTATGATTCTAATTCACTGATGATAATCTTGTGTATGTTTTTCTGTTACATTCTGACATAAAGGAACATTTGACAGTTATCATATTCAAATTAGTGATAGGCTATGATTATTTGCTATTTTGGCCATTTCATATATATTTTTTTGCTTTTAAGTTTTCTTTTAAAAGTTACACCTAATTTAACATGTTTTCATGTTGGAATTTTTTAAAGGGTTTATCCAAAGCCATGCAACCATTAATTTTTAGTTCACTTAAACCGGGGGTCTGCAACCTGCGGCTCCTTAGCGCCCTGGAGCTTTTTTGAAAATGTATGAAAATAGAAAAATATGGAGGGAAAAATGTTTAATAGGGTTTCTGTAGGAGGACAACATGACACAAACTTCCCTAAATGTTAGAAATCCCACTGTTTATATTAAACATGATTCTCAGAGTATTTGGCGAGCGCTGTTTTGTCCTATTTTTTTCACGGTCCTTGAACGCACCCTCGTAATGTGTAACTTTCTTCAACGATGCCAGAGAAAGATGTTTTATGCAACTCATTCTTTGTCTCATTTTGTCCAATCTTTTCATGCTGTGTGAATGCACAAAGTTGTTGACTTGTGTGGAGTGCTAATCAGACATATTTGGTCAGTGCATGACTGCATGCTAATTGATGCTAAAATGCGATTTAGAGCAGCTTTATGTACATATTGCATCATTATGCCTCACTTGTAGGTATATTTGAGCTCATTTAATTTCCTATGTCCTGTGTATTTAATTTATATCTGCATTTCTCATGACATATCTGTATGTAATATTGACTGCATTTCTGATAGTGGTTTGTGTGCCGTTACTGACCACAGCAAACGTAACAGAGCTTGCATAGATTCTTATGAATCTATTCAAAGACAGCCTGCCGTTTCCTTTAACTTGGACACACATCTATACCTTTTGGCCATTCTAAGACAGTAAGTTAGTTATATCACCCTCTGAGAAGCCTGCATTTTACTAATGTTTTCCAATGTTTTTTTAAATAAATTTCTGTCACTGAAGATTTGTGTCAGCCTAAGACAGTCATTTTGATAGTAGGCTAATGAAACTAATATAGACACTTCATGTTTTGACTTCATTATAACTAGAGATGTCCGATAATATAGGCCTGCCGATAATGGCCGACAAATGCTTTAAAATGTAATATCGGAAATTATCGGTATCTGTTTCAAAAAGTAAAATTAATGACTTTTTAGAACGTTACTGTACAAAGCGGTATATATCCGGTAAAACACGGACGTAGAGTCTAGTATACGCTGGACTGAAGCTTTGTGCCTTCATTGTTTTTGTAGCTGTTTTGAGGCATGTTTAAAAAAAAAAAAATTAAAATAATAATGCACTTTGTGAAAGTCAAAGTATAGTATTTCCCATAGTTGTAGTGGGTGTTAGGATTATCTCAGGGAGAGCATGTCCCAAATTCCAAGCTGCTGTTTTGAGGCATCTTAAAAAAAAAAAAAAAATGCACTTTGTGACTTCAATAATAATGGCAGTGCCATGTTGTCACTTTTTTCCATAACTGAAGTTGAAGTTGTTCTTTTATTTTGGAAAACCTTGTTTTTGATTGATTGAAACTTTTATTAGTAGATAGTACAGTACATATTCCGTACAATTGACCACTCAATGGTAACACACGAATACGTTTTTCAACTTGTTTAAGTCGGGGTCCACGTTAATCAATTCATGGTAAAGTTACATTGTTTAATGCATCCAGAGGGGCATCACAACAAAATTAGGCATAATTAAAGCTGCAAGCAGCGATGGACGGGACCGACTTTGACGTCACATAAAATCCAAACCGGAGCAGTAATTAAAACTCTTTGGTCAACTTTTAATCAGAAGGGTTCAATCTCTCTCCTGTGCTAGTTTGAAGCCGACACGACAAACGCGCTCAGAGGAGATAATGTATGAAAAAAGGTGACCGGTTTTTACAAAACTTTTGTTTTGAACGGGGAATTGCAAACTGCCTGTTGATTTTTGCTGGGGGTTGTCAATATATGAAATGTAGGTCTAACTGAGACCTATATAGAGGTTTTTGTTTCATGTCTCTAAGACATTCCTACTGGAAGTTACTGGCAGTTTTGTCTGAGTTTTCTTCCTAGGAGCAGTTGTCTGTTTTTGTCCTAGGGTGCGCTAGAGCGTAATTGAGTTTTGGGTTGTTTTTTTTTTTACTAGATCACTATTTTTGATAGTCCTGATGTGTGTGTCAAATATAGTGAGTTTTGAAGCATGTTAAAGGGGTCAAATTACAGCTCAAAAACCGGCGGAATAATAAAACCTTACCATTACAATAGGGTCCTCTGTCCCAAAGGGACATTGCAGTCCCTAATGTGTTAATTCCACAACTGTATATATCGTATCGGTTGATATCGGACTCGGTAATTAAGAGTTGGACAATAAAAAAAAAAAGCCATAATCGGACATCTCTAATTATAACACTTATAGGAGGCTTTTAATTTTTTGCGGCACCAGATAATTTTTTTGTATTTTTGGTCCAATATGGCTCTTTCAACATTTTGGGTTGCCGACCCCTGACTTAAACGTACCAAATGTGCGCATGGTTTGACGAATTTGGGTATAAAATGGGATGGAGGGCCCATTCTCAGTCTTGTGTGGTGGGGTCCAAAACTTGGTGGTACACCCCTGTTTGCAAGCATTATAAAGTCATGATGCATACCTTTTTTTGAAAATGAGCAAAAATGTACTATTAAATTATTTTTGCTCCTGTGCCAAAAAAAGGAAGTCGCAGGTCCAGGAACCGGAACAGAGGTCAGCTTCTTGTGAACTCCAAGTCTACAACTTTGAAATTTGAATCAGATTTTGATTTTGAAAGTGCAAACGCTCAGTTTAAAGACGACCTCACAAAGGAGATTGTAGGTAAGTTTGTTGAATGTTTAATCCAGTGATATTTAGGGAAACAAATTGATGAATTTCATGGCATGATGCAGTTGAGAAGGTGGACTCTGGGGAGGCCCCTGAGATTCAGTGTACGCAGGAGGAAGAGACACTCGGGGTTAAGTACTACAACAAGAGCAAGGGCTTCTTTGACAACATCTCATCTGACATAAAGCCCAGGTGATGATGCATTATTTGCCTGTCTCGATGATGCAGTATTTACCGGTCTGCTTTAAGATCAACTTGTGTGCGTTCTCAGAAGGACCTCATGGGCAGAGGAGAAGAAATTAAACATGGAGACGTTTGGAGTACCAGGCCGCTTCCTGAGAAGCCGAGGATTCCGGGGGCGGGGCCACAGAGGGCAGAGCACTGCTGAGCAGCGAACCCTCCCAATAATTGGCGGTGGGAGAGAGTAAAGATGATTTGTTTTTTTGTTTTGTAAATACATTGTAGTTTTCTACTTATTAATAAGTGCCTCCCCTTTTTCAATTTGACGCACTCAAAATTTTTTGTTTCTTCAACCTAAATCTGCATTAATGGAAATGTACATTTTGTAGTATCTAAAAATGGGAGCGAAATTTCTTTTAATCCAGCAGTGAATGTTTACATTTGTAGTTTAGCATGCAGTGTAAGACTTGTCCTTGAACAAAGCATCAGACATGCAATTTAATTTTGTTTCAATAGTTCTGGATATTATTTGATCGACTGTCCACATGTAAATCCAAAGTGAAATGGACAGCCAAATGTACTTTATTTTTCCCCCCCAGCTTCTACTGTTTGTAAAACACTCAAGTGTAACAGCTGCTATTAAATTAGGTGGTTAATAGAAACCATTTTTCCCGTCTCTTTACTACAAATGTCCATGGAGGAAGCAACTTCTGATATAACCTTTTGTTCAAAGATTATATCAGGTTATATGTTCAAACCTTTGTTGTACCTCAGTTTTTGTTTAATCAATTTCAAAGGGGCCATTAAATAAATAAAAAAGTTGCCATAAATTATATAAAACAAATATTTTAACACAAAACTCAGAACAGTTTTACATGCAGAAAGCCAAAAAAGCATATGACAAATTATATGGATAAATTAACATTTAACCTCACTTTTACCTTTTTATTGAAGACTGGATGGTGATTGGGAGGGGAGAAACCTCACATATGCTGCCTCTGTATTTTCTTGAATTCAATATTGGTATTATACCAAAGAACATATGGACAATGGCATTTTTGTTTGCATCAACTGACTCAACCACTGGGTGAGACAGCTGTGCAACACAACACGTCGCCACTCTGTAGCGTTAAATGCAGTGACGTGCGGTGAGGTTCATGACTGGTGAGGCACTGACTTCATCACAGTCAGATTTACAAACATATGAACCCTAAAGAGTATCTTATTCACCATTTGATTGGCAGCAGTTAACGGGTTATATTTAAAAGCTCATAGCAGCATTCTTCCCTGCTTGGCACTCAGCATCAAGGGTTGGAATTGGGGGTTAAATCACCAACACTGCTCCCCTCACATCCCAGGGGGTGAGCAAGAGGATGGGTCAAATGCAGAGGACAAATTTCACCACACCTAGTGTGTGTGTGTGTGTGTGTGTGTGTGTGTGTGTGTGTGTGTGTGTGTGTGTGTGTGTGTGTGTGTGTGACAATCATTGGTAATTTAACTTAACTTTACACATACAAACTGTAGCACACAAAAAAGCACATTTAATTAAAAAAAAACCATGGTCTTACCTTTACTTATAAGTGCGGGAACAGTGGTGTTCGTGTTGGAGTTGTGAATGAATGAAATATGAAATCTGTGCTGCAGTCTGCAGGTGTACCTAATGTTGTGTCCCTGCAGTCGTTCACGGCTCCTCCGGCGCTAGCAATGTTTTTGCACTTTTTGGCTTCTTAAGTGACTTTTTTTGGGTGGATTCGGTCTTGCACGTGGAGGCTTTGGGTGTGGGCTTTGGTTAGTGTGGCGCTCCCGTCGGGGGGTGCAGTCTGCGGCGGAGGTGCCTTAACCGGCACCAGGAGGCGGGGTTACGTGAGCCTCAGCAGTGCGTCTTCGCAGCAGTTTTATGATCGCTCAGCACAAGAAATACGTTACACACATACAGTTGTTGACAAAATACACTGTGCATTATATACCTCAGCTAACTAAACTATGGAAATGTATAATATAGTTCATATAGCAATATGGTCTCACTGCACAGCAGGCCAGCAGTTAGCCGAGTCCGCAATCCATGGTGAGGCACAATTGAGTGACGTGCCTCAACTGGCTGCTGTTCACCGCACCGTCTCTTCTCAGTATTTGAACGGCAAATGTGAAAATTCAGCGATTTTGAATAAAAATCTAAAACTGGTGAAGTTAAATGGAAAATAACTTTATAGTATAATCACTGGATACATATAACAATTTAATTAATTTTTTTCTTTTTACATTTCCTGCCTCTAGTGACCGCACATCACTGGTTAAATGTATGCAATACTTGTACTGATTGATATTGTTACTCCTGGTTTTCTTCAAATACATTAGTCTGACTTGTACTTGTATGTGTATAACGCTAAGAAACTGGCAATTTTAAAAACCTGCTTTGACTTAAGTGTCAGACTTTTACAATGGTAGAATGTAATTTTACCCCCAAAAAATTCAAATTTAGTCCGATATGGTTAATTCCCCAATTTTCCCGGGGCAGCACGGCGCCATAGGGGTTAGTGCATGTGCCTCACAATACAAAGGTTTTGAGTTCGGGATCTTTCTGTGTGGAATTTGCATGTTCTCCCCGTGACTGCGTGGGTTCCCTCCGGGTACTCCGGCTTCCTCCAAAGACATGCACCTGGGGATAGGTTGATTGGCAACACTAAATTGGCCCTAGTGTGTGAATGTTGTCTGTGTTGGCCCTGTGATGAGGTGGCGACTTGTCCAGGGTGTAAGTTGCCTTCCGCCCGAATGCAGCGGAGATAAGCTCCAGCACCCCTCGCGACCACAAAAAAAGGGACAAGCAGTAGAAAATGGATGGATGGATGGTCAATTTCCTCTGATTTTTTTCTAAAGTACAAAGTCCATTACAATTTAAATTTTTTGGTCATTCACCCGTGTTTTTGTAAAAGGTTTATTGTGCTTCCAAAATATGACCAGAATGTGACAACAGTATAATATAACATATAATAACATAACATATAATATATATAGTACAATATAACTGGGCACAACAGATGGAAATGTCACTGAAATATATAAAGCATGTCGGTCCAAAAGCACCTTTTTTTTTTACGACGGTCAGGATTCCGCCATTGGATCTCAGTCTATCATGACACAGGATGTATACAGAGTACTGGTATTTTTAGGTACCAGTTCCTAATTGGGTCAGCCTAAGTGGAGTCTTAAAATTCTGGACTAATGATACTGCTGTAGGTACTTTTTTTTTATCCGGCTGACTGTCCTAAATATGACGTAAGTGCGGTCACATTCATTGAGGCGCTGCTGCAAGGCTGAACAACCAGTCGGAGTTTGACTTTTAACACCACACTTGTGGGTGTCTAACAGTTGTCTCTGTTCCTCAACTCAGACAAAAATGAGATGAATGAGCAATACGAAGGTTTCAATACATCGGTCTCAGTGAGAGATATACCTGGTTTTGTCGCTCACAGCTTACTACTTGAGTTCTCAGATGTGATGTCTTTTCCATCCATTTTTATGTTGCACGATTGCACCAAGAAAAATTCCTACTTTGGGAACCCGTTCTCAAACAATGGCAATAAAAACTATTCTGATTCAGTAAACATGAAAATTGAGTAATGCATTTTAAACGGCACATTTTAACTATACCTCAATCATATTTCAGTTTATCATGCCAAAATTTGAGTAAATTAAGCCAACATGGATATATGGTTTATTTACATAATCTAGTTTTCTCACACACACACCTTGTACAATAACTCATTGACTACAATTCTGAGATTCCAAACTTAACCCAAACAGCCATTACATGCTTAAAATAAACTTTTTGAGACATTTTAAAGGGGAACCTTATCACCAGACCTATGTAAGCGTCAATATATACCTTGATGTTGCAGAAAAAAGACCATATATTTTTTTAACCGATTTCCAAACTCTAAATGGGTGAATTTTGGCGAATTAAACGTCTTTCTAATATTCGCTCTTGGAGCGATGACGTCACAATGTGACGTCGCATCGGGAAGCAATCCGCCATTTTCTCAAACACTGAGTCAAATCAGCTCTGTTTTCCGTTTTTTCGACTGTTTTCCGTACCTTGGAGACATCATGCCTCGTCGGTGTGTTGTCGGAGGGTGTAACAACACGAACAGGGACGGATTCAAGTTGCACCAGTGGCCCAAAGATGCGAAAGTGGCAAGAAATTGGACGTTTGTTCCGCACACTTTACCGACGAAAGCTATGCTACGACAGAGATGGCAAGAATGTGTGGATATCCTGCGACACTCAAAGCAGATGCATTTCCAACGATAAAGTCAAAGAAATCTGCCGCCAGACCCCCATTGAATCTGCCGGAGTGTGTGAGCAATTCAGGGACAAAGGGCCTCGGTAGCACGGCAAGCAATGGCGGCAGTTTGTTCCCGCAGACGAGCGAGCTAAACCCCCTGGATGTCTTGGCTCACACCGTCCCGAAGATGATCAAGAGAAGAATATCGACCCGAGCTTCCCAGGCCTGCTGACATGAGGGTATGTCTACAGAATATATTAATTGATGAAAATTGGGCTGTCTGCACTCTCAAAGTGCATGTTGTTGCCAAATGTATTTCATATGCTGTAAACCTAGTTCATAGTTGTTAGTTTCCTTTAATGCCAAACACACACATTGATTAGAAGGCGATCGCCGAATTCGTCCTCGCTTTCTCCCGTGTCGCTGGCTGTCGTGTCGTTTTCGTCGGTTTCGCTTGCATACGGTTCAAACCGATATGGCTCAATAGCTTCAGTTTCTTCTTCAATTTCGTTTTCGCTACCTGCCTCCACACTACAACCATCCGTTTCAATACATTCGTAATCTGTTGAATCGCTTAAACCGCTGAAATCCGAGTCTGAATCCGAGCTAATGTCGCTATTTCTTGCTGTTCTTTCCGCCATGTTTGTTTGTGTTGGCTTCACTATGTGACCTCACAGGAAAATGGACGGGTGGTTAAAATCAGGCACTTTGAAGCTTTTTTTAGTGATATTGCGTCATGGGTACAATTTTGAAAAAAACTTAGAAAAATATAATAAGCCACTGGGAACTTATTTTTAATGGTTTTAACAATTCTGAAATTGTGATAATGTTCCCCTTTAACATGCGTTAACTTTCTAGAGTTTAACTGATGGTTAGTGCTCGTGCCTGCAGTGAGAGGGTTGTGGGTTTGACTTCTGGGTCTGGGGTCTTTCTGTGTGGAGTTTGCATGTTCTCCCCCTCTCTCTGATGTAGGCAAATTGGCAACATTAAATTGGCCCCTAGTGTGTGAATGTGATTTGTTGTCTCTGTGTTGACCCTGCAATGAGGAGGCGACTTGTCAGGTGTGTACCCTGCTTTCAATTTTCAGGTTTGTTTCAGACATCTCCTGTGTGTTCCACTTCTCAAGTGTTGCTCAAATGATTATCTCAACTCAACCTCCTTTTATGTATTTTTAATTTTTTTTGCTTATCTCTTGTTCCTAAGGGTGCCTTAGGAGCAAGAGATAAACAAATGATCACATAATGAAACAAATATGCGAAGCTCAAATTGATCTCAAGATACGAGATTGAACAACAGATGAGCGAACACATTTTTGCTAGTACTCACTTGTCCCATCCAGACTGTAGCCTCCACATATTAAAAAAAAAAACTGAAGACAGAACATAGTTTCCCCAATCTTGTACAATCAGTGTGCTGAGATGACCTTAGATTAATTATCCATGGTTACCCAGGTTGTCAAACTTGGGTCGGATCACTGCATGACTCTAGCCTTAACAGATGTCCGCTAGGTTTATAAGTCCTTCAAGGTGTAAAATTGGCTGGGTTGTATGAGACAAAGGGAAAGATGTGGTCTTTGCTTCACTCAGACTTGTTTTCTCGGCTGATTTCTCCTAACGACAAAGAGACTTCTTATCTAATGACTCACCGTAGTTTATTTGGCTTTTTAAGCTGACAGGTTAAAAACAATGTAAAAATCATAATGGAGATTGGATTTTTTTTCTCATATCACCCAGCCCTAGGATGTTATCAGCTTGGAGTAATAACAAATAAGGAAGCAACACCACACAAAAGTTTGTAACACAATGTTTCCTCATCAAAAGATCCTCAATGTCTAGAATCTAGCTTGACAGTAATTCACAGGCCAATATTAAACCACTCAAAGTGAAAAAGTATAATAAAGTTGCTCAGAAACAATATAGCATTTGCTGAAATGTCTCTAATCGCCGTCTGCTACTTTGTGTGCCATCAAAACACACCTTGCTTAACCGCACACCCGCCTAATATGCTAATTGTATTGATAGGATACAAATTACGATATGATATACACCATGTAAAATGTCTGTGCTGTGCCTACATAAATATGTCCAGCTGAGTGTAATTGTAATAAATATAATCCCAGTGATGGCTCTGTGTGGTGTTTACAAGATGACATAACTGCATTGAACCTGGCACTGCAAAACATATTTGACTTGTTTAGGACTTCAAAAGCAGGTGTTGATAAAATACATTTTTAACAATTACAAATAGTACCGATAAGAGTATCAATAAATACCGTTATCTATAAGGAACATTGATAAGGGTATCGTATAAAATCCTAATGAATTGGATGTTCCTTTTGTTGACGCCATGAACGTCTGTCACATACATCTGCATCTTCCCTATATGCAGCATTCCCCTCGCAGAATTTTTAACAATTACAAATAGTACCGATAAGAGTATCAATAAATACCAGTATCTATAAGGAACATTGATAAGGGTATCGTATAAAATGTCACATACATCTGCATCTTCCCTATATGCAGCATTCCCCTCGCAGAATTTTTAACAATTACAAATAGTACCGATAAGAGTATCAATAAATACCAGTATCTATAAGGAACATTGATAAGGGTATCGTATAAAATCCTAATGTATTTGACGTGCCTTTTGTTGACGCCATGAACGTCTGTCACATACATCTGCATCTTCCCTATATGCAGCATTCCCCTCGCAGAATTTTTAACAATTACAAATAGTACCGATAAGAGTATCAATAAATACAGGTATCTATAAGGAATATCGATAGGGGTATTGTATAAAATGTCACATACAGCTGAATCTTCCCTATATGAAACATTCCCCTCGCAGAAAGTTAATGTATTTGTTCTATAAAAGTGGAAGTCAATCATCTTTGGAAATGCATTTTTTGAGCTAATAATTTATTGTTTATATTATATGGGAAGACAATTATTACTTCAAAACATTCAATATGGACAACTAATAACCTGTCGGTGTTAAATCGTGTGTATGTTACACAGAACAGAAAAAATGTCAGTCATAATGTTCAGTCAAGAAGACATAGGGCCTGATTTACCAAGATCTAAATACCACTTGCTGAACAGCGTGTGCAATAAAATACTGTGTACTATTAGTGCGCGTGTTGCATGTGATTTACTAACACTGCGTGTGTAATTCGGAGGTGGTGTACACCGCCTTATTTAAATGAGGATTTTGCGTGAAATGTACAAAGTGTCACCATGGAGACATTCATTTACCGCACATTCATGTTATCATGCTCCGCAGGGGTTTGGTAGGTTTTCAAACAAGATACGGACATTTAAATTAGACACAGTCCTAAGTGCATCTGCAATTAAAACCACTTTTTCTCCGCCAAAGGTGCGTTAATTGAAGAGAGGCTGCATCTATTCTGCTCGAGATGCCAAAAAAATGCGTACGTATAGAAGTTTTTATCACGTAAGAAATATTTTATGGAAAAATAAACGTCATTAACAAAAACACTATAGGACACCAAAATGCATCAACTGAATTTGTTTTAGTCAGCCCCTTAAGTCCTCCAGCTGCAATCAAATTATACAAACCCCGTTTCCATATGAGTTGGGAAATTGTGTTAGATGTAAATATAAATGGAATACAATGATTTGAAAATCATTTTCAACCCATATTCAGTTGAATATGCTACAAAGACAACATATTTGATGTTCAAACTCATAAACTTAATTTTTTTTTTTGCAGATAATAATGAACTTAGAATTTCATGGCTGCAACACGTGCCAAAGTAGTTGGGAAAGGGCATGTTCACCACTGTGTTACATGGCCTTTCCTTTTAACAACACTCAGTAAACGTTTGGGAACTGAGGAGACACATTTTTTAAGCTTCTCAGGTGGAATTCTTTCCCATTCTTGCTTGATGTACAGCTTAAGTTGTTCAACAGTCCGGGGGTCTCCGTTGTGGTATTTTAGGCTTCATAATGCGCCACACATTTTCAATGGGAGACAGGTCTGGACTACAGGCAGGTCAGTCTAGTACCCGCACTCTTTTACAATGAAGCCACATTGATGTAACACGTGGCTTGGCATTGTCTTGCTGAAATAAGCAGGGGCGTCCACAGATGTGTAAGTTACCCATGTCTTGGGCACTAATACACCCCCATACCATCACAGATGCTGGCTTTTCAACTTTGCGCCTATAACAATCCGGATGGTTCTTTTCCTCTTTGGTCCGGAGGACACGACGTCCACAGTTTCCAAAAACAATTTGAAATGTGGACTCCTCAGACCACAGAACACTTTTCCACTTTGTATTAGTCCATCTTAGATGAGCTCAGGCCCAGCAAAGCCGACGGCGTTTCTGGGTGTTGTTGATAAACAGTTTTCGCCTTGCATAGGAGAGTTTTAACTTGCACTTACAGATGTAGCGACCAACTGTAGTTACTGACAGTGGGTTTCTGAAGTGTTCCTGAGCCCATGTGGTGATATCCTTTACACACTGATGTCGCTTGTTGATGCAGTACAGCCTGAGGGATCGAAGGTCACGGGCTTAGCTGCTTACGTGCAGTGATTTCTCCAGAGTCTCTGAACCCTTTGATGATATTACGGACTGTAGATGGTTAAATCCCTAAATTCCTTGCAATAGCTGGTTGAGAAAGGTTTTTCTTAAACTGTTCAACAATTTGCTCACGCATTTGTTGACAAAGTGGTGACCCTCGCCCCATCCTTGTTTGTGAATGACTGAGCATTTCATGGAATCTACTTTTATACCCAATCATGGCACCCACCTGTTCCCAATTTGCCTGTTCACCTGTGGGATGTTCCAACTAAGTGTTTGATGAGCATTCCTCAACTTTATCAGTATTTATTGCCACCTTTCCCAACTTCTTTGTCACGTATTGCTGGCATCAAATTCTAAAGTTAATGATTATTTGCAAAAAAAAAAGTTTATCAGTTTGAACATCAAATATGTTGTCTTTGTAGCATATTCAACTGAATATGGGTTGAAAAGGATTTGCAAATCATTGTATTCCGTTTATATTTACATCTAACACAATTTCCCAACTCATATGGAAACGGGGTTTGTATTTGCATTTTCTCCTTGCAGCATTGTGGGTGTTTTGATGATCAGTGTAAATTTTGCGTATTAATGAAGACAGAGACGCAGAATGGATTGCACACCTCAGGCTATGTCTACACTAAGCCAGGTAACTCCTTAAACAAATAATTATTTAGCCTAAGCCCAGTTTCAGCCACACTAATCCATCGTTTAAGGTCCCCCTCCTTGGACAATTTTTTAAACGGGTAAATGCGCCGTGTATTTCTTGAATCTCCGGCTCTTAGCTTTGTATGGACTCATTGATCGTTTACAAACTGAGTTCGGAGAGGAAGTGACGCCAGAAATTACACACAGGAAGTGATGTCAGAAAGAACGCGCCACAGCCAGCTTCATAATAAAGCGGTTTCGTAACTCGGAGGTAACCACTGAAAATGTGGAGGCGAGTCATCCAGACATGCCCGTGTTTCTCCTTCCGTCTGTACAGACGCTTGTGGAAATCACACATGAATACCTTAAGAGAAAGCGATTGCAGCTATTTGGGATACAACACTTCTCAGACGGCAAGAGAACTTTCCAATGTCCAGGTCAGCTGTGATTCCACTTACCAAAAAACTTTGTCCATTTGTCGAAGAAGAGACAACGAGAACGTGGGCTCCCGTGGATGTGATTAAAAAAAGGTAGCATGTGCTTTGTATTACCTGGCCGTCGAGGGAAGACTACGGAAAACGGCGAATGCATTTGGACTGGCGAGGCAGACTGTATCAGTTATTGTCCGCCATGTACCGTATTTTTGGACTATAAGTCGCAGTTTTTTTCATAGTTTGGGCGGGGGTGCGACTTATACTCAGGAGCGACTTATGTGTGAAATTATTAACACATTACCGTAAAATATCAAATAATATTATGTATCTCATTCCCGTAAGAGACGAGGCAAATGTCAGCAATCGTCACACACACACGTCAACCAATAAAAATTTGGCGGGGGCGGGTCATGGCAGAAGTGCATTGTGGGTCATGGGATGCTAGCTGCTCCTACGTCCGTAGCTATAAAAATGGATCATTTCAACATTGGCCGTAACTTATAAAAACTGAGAAGGGCTGAACAAAAATGGCACCGAAAAGGAAATCATATACTGCAGATTACAAGCTGGACGTAGTGAAATATGCAGCAGAAAACGGCAAGAGGAAGCGGCGCATACCTTTGGAGTTGGCAGACTTGTTTAGAAGCGACACCGAGGAAGAAGATTACATCGGATTTAGCGATTAGGAGTGACAGATTGTTTGGTAAACGTATAGCATGTTCTATATGTTATAGTTATTTGAATGACTCTTACCATAATATGTTACGTTAACATACCAGGCACGTTCTCAGTTGGTTATTTATGCCTCATATAACGTACACTTATTCAGCCTGTTGTTCACTATTCTTTATTTATTTTAAAATTGCCTTTCAAATGTCTATTCTTGGTGTTGGATTTTATCAAATAAATTTCCCCCAAAAATGCGACTTATACTCCAGTGCGACTTCTATATGTTTTTTTCCTTCTTTATTATGCATTTTCGGCCGGTGCGACTTATACTCCGGAGCGACTCATAATCCGAAAAATACGGTATGTCGCGGACTCAACGTCTAGGTCCAGAGTACCGTATTTTTCGTAGTATAAGTCGCACCGGAGTATAAGTCGCACCTGCCAAAAATGCACAATAAAGAAGAAAAAAAACATATATAAGTCGCACTGGAGTATAAGTCGCATTTTTGGGGGAAATTTATTTGATAAAACCCAACACCAAGAATAGACATTTGAAAGGCTATTTAAAATAAATAAAGAATAGTGAACAACAGGCTGAATAAGTGTACGTTATATGAGGCATAAATAACCAACTGAGAACGTGCCTGGTATGTTAACGTAACATATTATGGTAAGAGTCATTCAAATAACTATAACATATAGAACATGCTATACGTTTACCAAACAATCTGTCACTCCTAATCGCTAAATCCCATGAAATCTTATAAGTCTAGTCTCTTACGTGAATGAGCTAAATAATATTATTTGATATTTTACGGTAATGTGTAAATAATTTCACACATAAGTCGCTCCTGAGTATAAGTCGCACCCCCGTCCAAACTATGAAAAAAACTGCGACTTATAGTCCGAAAAATACGGTACATGGCGGACAATAACTGATACAGTCTGCCTCGCCAGTCCAAAAGCATTCGCCGTTTTCCGTAGTCTTCCCTCGACGGCCAGGTAATACAAACCACACGCTACCTTTTTTTTAATCAAATCCACGGGAGCCCGCGTTCTCGTTGTCTCTCCTTCGACAAATGGACAAAGTTTTTCGGTAAGTAGAATCACAGCTGACCTGGACATTGGAAAGTTCTCTTGCCGTCTGAGAAGTGTTGTATCCCGAGTGTTGTAGCTGCAATTCCTTTCTCTTATACGGTATATAAAGTCACCAAAAAGGAATGGACAATGAAGGTGAAGGCAAAAGAGTGAGGAGTGTCCTGACCAGATATCTAGATCCCTAGTTTGATTGATGTAACACTTTCTGTATCACATTGTGTACTTTCACATGTCCAATAAAGATTTGATTCATTTATGATGGCTCAGGTGTGATTCACTACAATAGGGCCTCACAGCACACTGGATTCCAGTTAATTGAAATACCACAACACTGGATTTTGTTCGGATAAGTTACATTTAAGAACTTGCACACAAAGCTACACTGGAGGTGACTATGGCGTGCGCATTTTCCGCGCATGCGTACTAGGCCGTGTTATTCTGCTCACCTAACAGACGAGATCCACTTTGCACACGTTTAGTAGATCAGCTTTGCGTGTGCTATCAGGTTTGCACACACGCAAACATTTAGTAAATCAGGCCCATGCTGTATGTTGTGCACCTAAACAAACATGTATCAAATCTACCGTATTTTTCGGACTATAAGTCACAGTTTTTTTCATAGTTTGCGACTTATATATGTTTTTTTCCTTCTTTATTATGCATTTTCGGCAGGTACGATTTATACTCCTGTGTTACTTATACTCCGAAAAATACGATACTCATTCACAGGCCTCCAAAACACACCTAAAGCCCAGCCTGAAACAGCAAAAGGTTAACACCAGTGATAAGTGGATACGTGCACGTGTGTGAGTGTGTGGAGTAGAGTTAAGACTCTTATGAGATCATGTTGTGGTCAGGTGAGGCAAGTCTACTTCCTACAAAGACATAGGTGATGGAGTCCCTCTCTACACCTCTCTCTCTGGGGTTGCTGCTATCCGCTTGACTGTGCTGGTGCGTGGTTCTTGCTCTTCTGGCGGAGACCCACAAGTGTTTTGTATGTTGGCGTTGTTAGCCTGACTGTCAGAAGAGGAGTTTGAAGATGTGGAGGATGCACGTGATTTAGAATCAAGACCATCAAGGACGTGTCGAAAGAGTCCATTAGTGATTGCTCCCTCAGGGTTGTTGTTTCCATTGACTGGAAGGCAGAAAGAAACAAATCTTAGAGTTGTGTTTGGGATGTTTTTTTATGTCAGGGGTGTCAAACTCCTTTTAGATGGGGGGGCCACATGGAGAAAAGTCTACTCCCAAGTGGGCCGGGCTGGTAAAATCACGGCACGATAACTTAAAAATAAAGACAACTTCAGATTGTGTTTCTTTGTTTAAAAATAGAACAAGCACATTCTGAAAATGTACAAATCATAATGTTGTTTTTTTACACTTACACGCATACTTGCCAACCCTCCCGAATTTTCCGGGAGACTCCCGAAATTCGGCGCCTCTCCCGAAAACCTCCCGGGACAAATATTCTTCCGAAAATCTCCCGATTTTCAGCCGGAGCTGGAGGCCACGCCCCCTCCAGCTCCATGCGGACCTGAGTGAGGACAGCCTTTTCTTTATGACAACAGGGTGACAAGAACTAAATCATCCAGACTAGAGATACATTGTATTATTATGTTTATCTTACCTAAAAATAAATATATTTATTAATTTAAAAAAAAAAAATTACATTTTTACTATATTTTGCTAAAAACATCAAAATTAATTGTATTTTTATTTATTTTTTCTGACTCCTTATTACATCCAGCCATAGAATTATACATTAAAATAAACATATGTGAAATCATTAATTTTAAATGATCATAATAATTCATTTAAAATGACCATATTTAATTATTAAAATAATTACTTGTTTATCAACAACTTTAGCATTTTATTCATTACATTTTGAAGCTCTCAAAAGCCAAGTTATGTTATATTCCTTAAGATTTATTTATGCAAGTTTGAAGTATCAATTATCTAAACACAGTTTTGTTTGCATACTTTCAGGATATATATATATTTATATATATATATATATATATATATATTTATATATATATATATATATATATATATATATATATATATATATATATATATATATATATATATATATATATATATATATTTGTGTGTGTGTATATGTACATATGTATATATATATATCTATGAAATACTTGACTTGGTGAATTCTAGCTGTCAATATACTCCTCCCCTCTTAACCACGCCCCTCTCAACCACGCCCCCATCCAGACCACGCCCCCTACCTCCCGAAATCGGAGGTCTCAAGGTTGGCAAGTATGCTTACATGTTACGGTTAATAGTATTCTATCTTTATTTCTCATTATTTACACTTTCCTAATAAATTATGTGATAATGTTCATCAGTCAACTCATTGGTGATCATTTTCAATCTATTAAGATAAAAAAAATAATATCAAAATCAAATTACAGGATGTTATTTATGTACTTTGCTAATTTTCCTCGACTGGTGCACTAATTTTTTTTTACATATGTAGCATAATCTACAAAGATACAAATAATTGCTATTGTGACATCTAGTGGACACATTTAGAACAGCACACTGCAAAAAGTCAGTGTTCAAAAACAAGAAAAAAAAATACAAAAATGAGGGGTGTTTTATTTGAACTAAGCAAAATTATCTGCCAATAGAACAAGAAAATTCGGCTTGTCAAGACTTTCCAAAACAAGTAAAATTAGCTAACCTCAATGAACCCAAAAATACCTTAAAATAAGTATATTCTCATTAATAACAAGTGTACTTTTCTTGGTAGAAAAAAAAATGAGACCTTTTTGCTCAATATGTTGAAAAATATTCTTAAATTAAGTAAATGCTAGTGCCATTATCATGATTTTTTTTCATGCTTGAAGTAAGAAATTATTACTTTAAAAAAGTAGTTTTATACTTGTGAGTGTTGATGACACAGCTTTGCAACAGTTGACATTCTAGTTTCAAGCATGGTTTACTCAATATAGGTCATCAAATCTCAGCAACAAGCTGTAATATCTTACCGAGATCATTTAGGACCAACACCCTTAAAACAAGTAAAACAGTAACATAAAATCTGTTTAGTGAGAATAATTATCTAATCAGACAGAAAATAAGCAAGTATCACCCTTATTTGAAATATTTAATCTTACTTAGATTTCAGTTTTTGCAGTGCAGTTTCTTTCATTCAAAAATTTCCACTCATTTTTATACTTAGCAAACTCATCCCATGGGCCGGAAAAAACCTGTTCGGCCGTACGTTTGACACCCCTGTTTTATGTCATGCTTTATA
The DNA here is from genome assembly GCF_033978685.3 of Nerophis lumbriciformis. Lineage (NCBI taxonomy): Eukaryota > Metazoa > Chordata > Actinopteri > Syngnathiformes > Syngnathidae > Nerophis > Nerophis lumbriciformis. The sequence goes on from NC_084575.2 coordinate 20,744,498, forward strand.
CAACCCGTCGCATTACCAGGCATTGCGGAGTTCAAGAGGTTGTCTTCTCCTCCAGAGCTCAAGAAGACATCCAAGGAGTCCTGGTCAGAGATGTCAATCAGCTCCATTTGGTCCAGCAAGTCCACATTCACCTCCATAGATGAGATGCTGCCGATTGGAGCTTCAAAGAGAGAAGAAATGAAAACATTTTAGGTACTCGGTGCATGTCTGTGGAAAGGTGTGCGGAAATGCTGCCGTTCCAGCTCACGTCTTGTGTAGTCTCTAATAGAAAGGTGGGCCGAGGACAGGTAGGCATCCACGTCATGCTGGAAGACTTCCTCAAAGAAACGCTGCCTCTCTTTGAGTTTAAGCTGATGGGCTGTGTCCACATCTGGGATCCTCTGGCCCCGTTCTGGCTCCGCTGAAGATATCAGACATGAAGGTTAATATAACTAGTCTTGTCCAATCTATGTTTAAAAGGAAGTGTATCCGTACAATCAATCAAGAAACCAAAAGGAAGTTCGAGATTTCTCCAACATGGAATATTTCAGCGGCTTCCTGTCTAACACAAATCTGACAGGTCTTCTTCCTGTCTTCAAGTCTAAATCTAAGAAAGTCCAGTTAAACATTGTTGAACTGTTCATTTACAATAAAGATGTAGTCTGTATATAACAATTAGTTTGACGTCTTCAGTGATGTCTCTGCACAATTTCTCCATGAGTTGAGTCCACTCATAACCTTGCAGCGTCTAGGTCCTGTCACTTCAACTCTGCTCTGTTTGGAGTGACAGCATGATTAATTGGCCCAGGTACTTCTTCAGTCAGGCAGGAAGGAAAATACTCAGATTTTTTATGCCTGACAGATTATTGAATTGATATTTTATAAAGTACAGAGAGACTTGTTATCAGTCCAAAAGCATCTTTTTCTGCAAGTTTAAGTTCTTTGGGCTGTGTGACCTGATTAGTACTTCTTTGTTTACCCAAATGTTATATATAACTGGGATTTATATAGCGCTTTTCTAAGTACCCAAAGTCGCTTTACATGTAGAACCCATCAATCATTCACACCTGGTGGTGGTAAGCTACTTTCATAGCCACAGCTGCCCTGGGGTAGACTGACGGAAGCGTGGCTGCAATTTGCGCCAACGGCCCCTCCGACCACCACCTATCATTCATCATTCAATTCACCGGTGTGAGTGGCACCGGGGGCAAAGGGTGAAGTGTCCCGCCCAAGGACACAACGGCAGCGATTTTTGGATGGTAAGAGGCGGGGAGCGAACCTGCAACCCTCAGGTTTCTGGCACGGTTGCTCTACCCACTACGCCATGCCGCCCCAAATGTTGTTACCCTCTGCTTGTTTTCATTGAATCTATAGTCCAAATCTTTGTTTTGAATGTGTTCAGTACCACAGTGTTTTTCAACCGTGAGATACAGTCTGGTGTGCCGTGGGAGATTATCTAATTTCACCTATTTGGGTTAAAAATATTTTTTGCAAACCAGTAATTATAGTCTGCAAATGATGTGTTGTTGTTGAGTGTCTGTGCTGTCTCGAGCTCGGCAGAGTAACCATGTAATACTCTTCCATATCAGTAGGTGACAGCCGGTAGTTAATTGCTTTGTAGATGTCGGAAACAGCGGGAGGCAACGTGCAGGTAAAAAGGTATCTAATGCTTAAACCAAAAATAAACAAAAGGTGAGTGCACCTAAGAAAAGGCTTTGAAGCTTAGGGAAGGCTATGCAAAGCAAAACTAAAACTGAACTGGCTACAAAGTAAACAAAAACTGAATGCTGGATTCAATATTATGTTTTGAGCAATGACAGTTTGAAAGAAAAAAAAACAGCTTTGTTTTATTAGTCAACATTGAAAGTTTTTCTAAATTACATTTCACCTTTAAGCTTTTTTATTTCACTTTTGTTATGTTTTTGTTTATTTTAATAGTATTTTTAGAATGTGCCGTGGGCCTTTAAAGGGGAGCATTATCACCAGACCTATGTAAGCGTCAATATATACCTTGATGTTGCAGAAAAAAGACCATATATTTTTTTAACCGATTTCGGAACTCTAAATGGGTGAATTTTGGCGAATTAAACGCCTTTCTAATATTCGCTCTCGGAGAGATGACGTCACAACGTGGCGTCACATCGGGAAGCAATCCGCCATTTTCTCAAACACCGAGTCAAATCAGCTCTGTTATTTTCCGTTTTTTTGACTGTTTTCCGTACCTTGGAGATATCATGCCTCGTCGGTGTGTTGTCGGAGGGTGTAACAACACGAACAGGGACAGATTCAAGTTGCACCAGTGGCCCAAAGATGCGAAAGTGGCAAGAAATTGGACGAAATTTGTTCAAAATACGAGGCTGTGGGGAAAGCCGACGAAATGGTCAGTCGTTTGTTCCGCACACTTTACCAACGAAAGCTATGCTACGACAGAGATTGCAAGAATGTGTGGATATCCTGCGACACTCAAAGCAGATGCTGACATCAACTCCAAAACTGGACAGATCAGCTTTCAGGAAAAGAGAGCGGATGAGGGTATGTCTACAGAATATATTAATTGATGAAAACTTTAGTCATTACTCGCGGTTTTACGTAAATTATTATACATAAACTGTGTTTACCAATAATTTAGCTTAAAAACATTTATTTTTTTCAATCATTCGAGTACATTCGGGTAGTCTTGTGTAATGCAGTATTTTGTGTCTATTTAGGTATGGTTAACCTGAGTGCTGAAATCGTGGAAAAATATATGTTCTTAGCGCGCCTGAAATGGGCTGTCTGCACTCTCAAAGTGCATGTTGTTGCCAAATGTATTTCATATGCTGTAAACCTAGTTCATAGTTGTTAGTTTCCTTTAATGCCAAACAAACACATACCAATCGTTGGTTAGAAGGCGATCGCCAAATTCGTCCTCGCTTTCTCCCGTGTCGCTGGCTGTCGTGTCGTTTTCGTCGGTTTCGCTTGCATACGGTTCAAACCGATATGGCTCAATAGCTTCAGTTTCTTCTTCAATTTCGTTTTCGCTACCTGCCTCCACACTACAACCATCCATTTCAATACATGCGTAATCTGTTGAATCGCTTAAGCCGCTGAAATCCGAGTCTGAATCCGAGCTAATATTGCTATACCTTGCTGTTCTACCCGCCATGTTTGTTTGTATTGGCATCACTGTGTGACGTCACAGGAAAATGGACGGGTGTATATAACGATGGTTAAAATCAGGCACTTTGAAGCTTTTTTTAGGGATATTGCGTGATGGGTAAAATTTTGGAAAAAACTTTGAAAAATAAAATAAGCCACTGGGAACTGATTTTTAATGGTTTTAACCCTTCTGAAATTGTGATAATGTTCCCCTTTAAAACATTAGCTGTGGGCCGCAAAAGGCCTCCGGGGCACACTTTTGACACCCCTGCTATAGATAATAAAAAATTAAATCTGATAGATCTATGGATAAAAAGCAGAGCCTGGCGATGCATGCACGTTTATCATAACTCTATCGCTCTCTCTGTCTCTGCCCCTCCCTCACGAATGCTGCTGCGTGCGCACAACTTCACAATTTGTTTTGTTTTTAACCCCTTCTTAACCCTGAACGTACATTGAAAATACACGCAACCCTACCTCAAAATGCCGGACATTTGAGGCGTTTAAGAAACTCCGCCCGGACAGCCCGGACAAAAGAGGACATGTCCGGGGAAAAGAGGACTTATGGTCAGTCTAATTTAGATTATACATGTACAATGATACAAGGCTCACTTTCCAACAAAGATGTTGAATACCCTCTCGTCTCAAAAGGTATGCAAGTATTTGCAAATGTTCTGCTTGTGTTAGACATTCACCATTACAACAATGTTTGCACCAGTATCCTAAACAATTTTGTGCAAATTTGCATTCCTTAATGTGTTTATTAGCTGTGTCAAGTTTAAATGTTCCCCTTGTGTTTTAGTTGGTTTTCTCCCACAGTGCAAAACCAATGACATGAGGTTAAATGGTTGTTTGTCCATATGAACCCTGTGATTGACTTTTGACTACAACAAGACTAATGGGATAGGCTCCAGCTCACATGTGAACCTGCACAGTAGTGTGAATGAGTAAAAAAAAAAAAAGTTTCACGTATGAATGTTGAACAGGGTAACCCAAAAAAACTGAACCTACAAATATTTAAATAAATCTGTTCATTTTAATTGTGCTTCATTTCTTTTTCAGGATATACAAGTTGACTTTTTACATGACATATTGGAACAACTGTCTTCCCCAACATAACTTGGCCAACCAAGCAAAACTAATTTTGAATGGAGGCTTACAGTATTTCTCTATCAAATCATACACTGTGGCGCAAACAAATGTTCAGATAGTTTCGGTGTCGTCATGCTCCATCAATAAGCACATTTTTTTTACTGGTTTTGGGAAGTTTAGAAAGTATGGCACTGTGCAAAATCTTGATTTTAAAATACCAAAGAGGAAAGTGTTTGAGTAATTAACAATTTCGAGCGACATATGCAAGTTTGCCTCGAATGCTGCAGAGCCTATTGATTGATTGATTGAAACTTTTATTAGTAGATTGCACAGTACAGTACATATTCCGTACAATTGACCACTAAATGGTAACACCCGAATAAGTTTTTCAACTTGTTTAAGTCGGGGGTCCACGTTAATCAATTCATGGTACAAATATATACTATCAGCATAAAACAGTCATCACATAAGTTAATCATCAGAGTATATACATTGAATTATTTACATTATTTACAATCCGGGGTGTGGGATGTGGAGGGGGTTGGGGCGGGAGGGGGTTAGGTTTGGTTGATATCAGCACTTCAGTCATCTACAATTATATCATCTGAGAAATGGACATTGAAACAGTGTAGGTCTGACTTGGTAGGATATGTACAGCGAGCAGTGAACATAGTGAGCTCAGAAAGCACACTAACCTACTCAGTGGCCTAGTGGTTAGAGTGTCCGTCCTGAGATCGGTAGGTTGTGGGTTCAAACCCCGGCCGAGTCATACCAAAGACTATAAAAATGGGACCCATTACCTCCCTGCTTGGCACTCAGCATCAAGGGTTGGAATTGGGGGTTAAATCACCAAAAATTATTCACGGGCGCGGCACCGCTGCTGCCCACTGCTCCCCTCACCTCCCAGGGGGGGGGATCAAGGGGATGGGTCAAATGCAGAGGACAAATTTCACCACACCTAGTGTGTGTGTGACAATCATTGGTACTTTAACTTTAACTTTAAAGCATAAGAACAAGTATATACATTTGATTATTTACAATCCGGGGAGGTGGGATGTGGTGGGGGGAGGGTGTTAGTCTAGGGTTGTAGTTGCCCGGAGGTGTTCTTTTAGTGCGGTTTTGAAGGAGATTTGGAAAGAACGTGACTTTAATGCACAACGACCCAGATAACTGCAAGTTTAATCGTACACAGACTAAAGTTTGAGGTCACAAAATTTATTGAAATGTGTTGGACTTTTTAATACCCATTTAATACAATTTGTATGGGTTCTTTTTTCAGGGGTTTGTAGATTGCACATACAGTAAACATAGACAACATTTTTGTCAATGTATGTGTTTAATATGATCGGAGAGCCTAAACTAAACCCTTCATGTGTATCCGTACAATACATAAACAGTTTATCATTGATGATTTTAGAATGATGAGCTTAATTAGATAAAGGGGAAATATGGTGTCGGACGGACATAAGTTATAGAGTGTCTGCTCAGCAGCATGCTCCAAATAATGTGTTCATCTTTAAGTGTGTATCCTGGAGTTTTAAAGCTCAGTTAGCCATGATTGATTGCATCATTGATTGCCCCCACTTAAATGATGTAGCCCATACAGAACTAAAGGTTAGCTACAGATGCATATCCTCGGATTGATTTTGCTTCCTTATTCCAGGTCTTTTTCCCTACTGAAGCACCGTGATCGATGTGGTTTTCCCTTGCCTCGAGCAACCTCGGTGACCTTAGATAAGAGCTGTTCACATGGGAAAGTCATCTGTTTTTAGAAACGCCGCAATGCTCCCAAATAACATGACTACCGTATTTTTCGGACTATAAGTCGCAGTTTTTTCATAGTTTGGCCAGACTCCTGTGCGACTTGTATATGTTTTTTTCCTTCTTTATTATGCATTTTCGGGAGGTGCGACTTATACTCCGAAAAATACGGTATGTTCAAGAGGGATGGATGAACCACGACAGGCTATGTCGTTGGTCTTTCGGTCAGTCTTTTACTTAACAAAGACTCCTTCTGGTTGTCCGTATTTGTTTTTGTTTCCATCTTTCTCCTGTCTTGAGTCAACATTTTTCTTAGAGCGTTCTTTCTTTATTCCTCCCCTGTTGGGAGTTAAGAAAGAAAAAGGTCATAGACGAGGGCTCGGGACCAGCTGGAAATGCGGAGTGACAGGAACAAGCAGAAAAACAGTGTGCGGCCGGACGTGCCTGCGTGACAGTCTGTCTTCCCACAGAAGGACTGACATCCACTCTGAGGGCCAAAGTCTATTCAGAGATGCATAAAAGCACAGCTCTGAGGGAAAGGGGGCTGACCCGTACTGCTTAGACATGATCCAAGTTACAGGAAACCACTTAGGATGTAGTGGAGCGTAAATACATCTAACCTCTTAAGACTTTTGTTTGACTTTCACAGTAGATACTTGCAGATTCTAAACCGTTCTGTTTGCTCTTGAGTAGAGGCACATGATGAAGCATCACCATGACAGTCCAAACAATGCATGATGTTCACTTGATGACAAAGACTTCATTCATTGCCTTCTTAAAGGCCTACTGAAATGCGATTTTCTTATTTAAACGGGGATAGCAGGTCCATTCTATGTGTCATACTTGATCATTTCGCGATATTGCCATATTTTTGCTGAAAGGATTTAGTAGAGAACATCGATGATAAAGTTCGCAACTTTTGGTCGCTGATAAAAAAGCCTTGCCTGTACCGGAAGTAGCAGACGATATGCGCGTGACGTCACAGGTTGTGGAGCTCCTCACATCTGCACATTGTTTACAATCATGGCTACCAGCAGTGAGAGCGATTCGGACCGAGAAAGCGACGATTTCCCCATTAATTTGAGCGAGGATGAAAGATTTGTGGATGAGGAAAGTGAGAGTGAAGGACTAGAGGGCAGTGGGAGCGATTCAGATAGGGAAGATGCTGTGAGAGGCGGGTGGGACCTGATATTCAGCTGGGAATGACTAAAACAGTAAATAAACACAAGACATATACATACTCTATTAGCCACAACACAACCAGGCTTATATTTAATATGCCACAAATTAATCCCGCATAACAAACACCTCCCCCCTTCCGTCCATATAACCCGCCAATACAACTCAAACACCTGCACACACTCAATCCCACAGCCCAAAGTACCGTTCACCTCCCCAAAGTTCATACAGCACATATATTTCCCCAAAGTCCCCAAAGTTACGTACGTGACATGCACATAGCGGCACGCACGTACGGGCAAGCGATCAAATGTTTGGAAGCCGCAGCTGCATGCGTACTCACGGTACCGCGTCTGCGCATCAAACTCAAAGTCCTCCTGGTAAGAGTGTCTGTTGTCCCAGTTCTCCACAGGCCAATGGTAAAGCTTGACTGTCATCTTCCGGGAATGTAAACAATGAAACACCGGCTGTGTTATCCGGCACAACAGTCAGGGGGTGCATTCTACGGCGGGGGTGCGTTATCCGGCACAACACCTGCCGCAATACACCGCTTCCCACCTACAGCTTTCTTCTTTGCTGTCTCCATTGTTCATTGAACAAATTGCAAAAAGATTCACCAACACAGATGTCCAGAATACTGTGGAATTTTGCGATAAAAACAGACGACTTAATAGCTGGCCACCATGCTGTCCCAAAATGTCCTTTACAATCCGTGACGTCACGCGCAGGCGTCATCATACCGAGACGTTTTCAGCAGGATATTTCGCACGAAATTTAAAATTGCACTTTAGTAAGCTAACCCGGCCGTATTGGCATGTGTTGCAATGTTAAGATTTCATCATTGATATATAAACTATCAGGCTGCGTGGTCGGTAGTAGTGGGTTTCAGTAGGCCTTTAATAATTACATATTTGAGTGTAAACAGTGAGGTCACTCCACAATGTGCCTTGACCATTTTCAAGGACGGGACCCTGAAGCCGCTGTGCCAACTGCACAAACAGCAGAGGCAAAGCATTGATCCGGAGGCTAAATGTAGGGATGTTAGGCCTCACTGTCGCCCACAGGCTGCCATTAACTCATCTCTGTGTCAAATGAATAAGTGAGCTCACAGATTGACTCCCCTGTGACAAGGAGAAGGAAGGTCAGGCTGGAAAACTGCCTGCCCAGATGATCGACTTGCTTTAGACCCCAGAAGCAGAGAAGCTTCACTCTCTCTGTAAACTTGAGACAGGCAGCCACATGTGAAACGTTCTATCCTGTTAAGCCCTTGAATGCTGAGACAAAAGACATCAGGGTTTTTCATAAGAGACCGTCCTAATACAAATAGATCGAGTCAAATAGTTACGCGGCTTTGTACAAACTGTCATTCCTAGGATAATCAGAGCTACAGCAATTACTGTGGTGTTTGTGATTGAAGCAAAGAAATATGTCAATAACGGCGAACCTATAAAAAGTACTTTACTTTGCTTTTCTCCATTCAAAGCCCATTCAACACAATAGCACAACGTGGGTTAATGGAATGGTGCAGGAACTATAATACAGCATGCCATGAATAAAAAGGTAATTTGATACTGTCAATGTTAGCCAGTAATTAGCAACGTTTACATGCCTGTATAGAGACAGGTAAAGTGAAGTAACCATGCATTATTAGTAAAACAGGTTCTCTTGCTATTTTTACCACAAGAAACCGTGTGTACTTTCCGGTGCAACAGCAGTGGGATTAAACAACTGCTCATTAGTGGTGTTGTCTCCTTGCAAAGGCGGTAAAAAAATCCTCAGTGGTCATGAGGAGTGGAAGAGTAACAGCTTGATTTAGTTAGTGCCGTCACTAACGGCTGATTTTCTGAAGACTGATTTTTCGACAATTTTTTAGAATAATCGACTCATCGAAACTACACACAAAAAAAATTTAAGTCCTATCTTAAAACTCATTTGTATACTCTAGCCTTTAAATAGACCCCCTTTTTAGACCAGTTTATTTGCCGTTTCTTTTCTTTTCTGCTCTGCCCTCACCTCCCTTGTGGAAGGGGGGGGGCACAGGTCCGGTGGCCATGGATGAAGTGCTGGCTGTCCAGAGTCGGGACCCGGGGTGGACCGCTCGCCTGTGCATCGGTTGGGGACATCTCTGCGCTGCTGACCCGTCTCCGTTCGGGATGGTCTCCTGCTGGCCCCACTATGGACTGGACTCTCACTATTATGTTAGATCCACTATGGACTGGACTTTCACAATAGTATGCTAGACGCACTCGACGTCCATTGCATCCGGTCTCCCCTAGAGGGGGGGGGGGGGGGTGTCACCCACATCTGCGGTCCTCTCCAAGGTTTCTCATAGTCATTCACATTGACATCCCACTGGGTTGTGAGTTTTTCCTTGCCCTTATGTGGGATCTGAACCGAGGATGTCGTTGTGGCTTGTGCAGCCCTTTGAGACACTTGTGATTTAGGGCTATATAAATAAACATTGATTGAAATAAACATTGAAAAATGATTTTGAATGCACTACCTAAATTCTACTGAAAGCAAGCAGGCACACAGCTGTACTGCTCATGTAACGATTACACTTGCATGCAAGACGGGGTTAAAAACATTACTGCCAGAGTCCAAGTAGCCTTTTTAACATCCAAAGGAGGGGTGGGAATTGGGCCTAAAATCCAATATTGCAGTAGCCTATATATTGCAGGATTTTATTTAGAATATACCACAACATTATTTGGCATATACATCAAATAGAACCATTTCTAAACAGAATACTTGTAACAAAGGCTGCTCTTCTGGCTGCTGACATATACAGTAACATTTTAAATTAAAGCTGCAAGCAGCGATGGACAGGACCGACTTTGACGGCACATAAAATCCAAACCGGAGCAGTAATTAAAACTATTTGGTCAACTTTTAATCAGAAGGGTTCAATCTCTCTCCTGTGCTAGTTTGAAGCCGACACGACAAACGTGCTCAGAGGAGATAATGTTTGAAAAAAGGTGACCGTTTTTTTGCAAAACTTTTGTTTTGAAGGGGGAATTGCAAACTTCCTGGTGATTTTTGCTGGGGGTTGTCAATATATGAAATGTAGGTCTAAGTGAGACCTACACAGAGGTTTTTGTTTCATGTATCTAAGACAGGGGTCGGCAACCCAAAATGTTGAAAGAGCCATATTGGACCAAAAATACAAAAACAAATCTGTCTGGAGCCGCAAAAAATTAAAAGCCATATTACATACAGATAGTGTGTCATGACATATACATTGAATTAAGAGGACTTAAAGGAAACTAAATGACCTCAAATATAGCTACAAATGAGGCATAATGATGCAATATGTACATATAGCTAGCCTAAATAGCATGTTAGCATCGATTGGCTTGCAGTCATGCAGTGACCAAATATGTCTGATTAGCACTCCACACAAGTCAATAACATCAACAAAACTCACCTTTCATGCACAACGTTAAAAGTTTGGTGGACAAAATGAGACAGAAAAAGAAGTGGCATAAAACACGTCTTAGAGAGTCGGAGAAAGTTATACATGTAAACAAACTACGGTGAGTTCAAGGACCGCCAAAATTAGTAGGACAAAACGGCGTTCGCCAAATACTCGAATCAGTGAAGCATGTTTTATGTAAACAGTGGGCTTTGTAACAATTAGGGAGGCTTGTGTCATGTTTGTCCTCCTACAGAAACCAACTTAAAACAAAAATAGATTTTTTTCCCCTCATCTTTTTCCATTTTTCATACATTTTTTAAAAAGATCCAGAGAACCACTAGGGCGGCGCTAAAGAGCCGCATGCGGCTCTAGAGCCGCGGGTTGTCGACCCCTGATCTAAGACATTCCTACTGGAAGTTACAGCCAGTTTTGTCTGAGTTTTCTTCCTAGGAGCAGTTGTGTCTGTTTTCTTCCTAGAGGGCACTAGAGCGCAATTTTGAGTTTTGGGGTTGGATTTTTTTATTAGATCGCAATGTTTGCCAGTCCTGATGTGTGTGTCCAGTTTGGTGAGTTTTGAAGCATGTTAAGGGGGTCAAATTACAGCTCAAAGAGGCAATAGTGACAGTTTTTACAATGTTTTTGTTTTGAGGGGGGAATTGCCAACTTCCTGTTGTTTTTTGCTAAAAAATGTCAATGTATGAAATCTAGGTCTAAGGCACACCTACATAGAGGTTTTTGTTTCATGTCTCTACGACATTTCTACCGGAAGTTACAAGCAGTTTTGTCTGTGTTTTTTCCTAGGGGGCGCTAGAGCGTAATTTTGAGTTTTGGGGTTTGGTTTTTTGATTAGATGGCACTTTTTGCCAGTCCTGATGTGTGTGTCAAATATGGTGAGTTTTGAAGCATGTTAAGGGGGTCAAATTACAGCTCAAAGAGGCGGCGGAATAATAATAATAAAACCTTACAATTACAATAGGGTCCTCTGTCCCAAAGGGACATTGCGGTCCCTAATTATTTCAGGTTTTAAAGATCGGATGCGATCCTGTGTACTGTAGCTGCTTTGTGTAGTTGTATCATTCTCTGTCTAGATTCTTATTATTCAATTTGCCAATTTACTTTTCATAGCTGATTATTAGAGATGTCCGATAATGGCTTTTTTGCCGATATCCCAATATTGTCCAACTCTTAATTACCGATTCCGATATCAACCGATACCGATATATACAGTCGTGCAATTAACACATTATTATGCCTAATTTTGTTGTGATGTGTGGATGCATTAAACAATGTAACAAGGTTTTCCAAAATAATTATTTTTGATGACTTTATCACTGTTCCCTCCACCAACACCCGAACTCCAACATACTTTTTCATTTTCGTTTAAGCATTTTCACAATGACACGTCCAATCAAAATCAAAAATCAGTTTGATATAATTCCAGTCTCCCGAAATTCAGGCGGACTCAGGTCCATGCGGACCTGAGTCCGCTTTCCCACAATATAAACGGTGTGCCTACACAATGACGTTATAACTGTAGAATGATCGAGGGCGAGTTATTGGTTCCTTATGTGGGTTTATTGTTAGGCAGTTTCATTAACGTCCTCCCAGCGCGGTAACAACACACAACAACAGCAGTCACGTTTTGGTCTACCGTAAAGCAGTTCGTCTGCCGTAAACAGCAATGTCGTGACACTCTTAAACAGGACAATACTGCCATCTGGTGCATTAGATGAAAGCACTTTTGTGCGTGCCACACAGCAATGCATCATCAGAGAGGGTGTTCAGCATGGTTAGTAAAATAGTGACAGAGAATAGAACAAGGATGGACAATTCAACCCTTAACTCAACAAGTATATGTGTAAATAAATGAACACTGAAATTCAAGTATTTCTTATATATATATATATATATATATATATATATATATATATATATATATATATATATACAATAAAAGAAATATATATTTATAGCTAGAATTTACTGAAAGTCAAGTATTTCTTATATATATATATATATATATATATATATATATATATATATGAAATACTTGACTTGGTGAATTCTAGCTGTAAATATACTCCTCCCTTCTTAGCCACGCCCCCAACCACGCCCCTCTTAGCCACGCCCCCCCACCTCACCCCACCTCCCGAAATCGGAGGTCTCAAGGTTGGCAAGTATGCTTTATAGGCAGAATAGAGCGGCTCTCTTAGGCTCCATTATACGCTGACTTTAGATTGCATTTATTTAATATTTAGAATTTTTTTTTTTTAAATACATTCGTCATTATGTCTTTCATACTGATTGTGAACGATAGGCACAATTCCCACACAAAAAAGTGTACTTCCCCTTTAACAAACTCCATCTTTACATGAACATATTTCAAGTAAAGATATTTTCCTGATTGTAGAACAGAGTCAAACAAAATGTAATTCCTCCCCAACTTATACATTTTTAGTTGTTCTATATGCAGTAATGTTAATGTTACTGAGAGTATACATATGGAACCAAATGGCCCCAATAAGGGTGCATTACTATTAACTGTCATTTAGCAGGGGACACCCTCCAACTCCCTCCGGGGGTTTAGTGTGCCTTTTCTTTGGCCCAGCCCTATAATCTAAAGTTAAAGTTAAAAGTACACATGATTGTCACACACATAATGTTATTTTTTTCTGCCTACAGTAAATAAAAACAGCATCTATTTAGATCTTGACAAATAAAAACAAGACTTGTGTGTTGTTTGGGAACAGTTGACAATAGTTACCGTATTTTTCGGAGTATAAGTCGCACCGGAGTATAAGTCGCACCTGCCGAAAATGCATAATAAAGAAGGAAAAAAACATATATAAGTCGCACTGGAGTATAAGTCGCATTTTTTGGGGAAATTTATTTGATAAAAGCCAACACCAAGAATAGACATTTGAAAGGCAATTTAAAATAAATAAAGAATAGTGAACAACAGGCTGAATAAGTGTACGTTATATGAGGCATAAATAACCAACTGAGAACGTGCCTGGTATGTTAACGTAACATATTATGGTAAGAGTCATTCAAATAACTATAACATATAGAACATGCTATACCTTTACCAAACAATCTGTCACTCCTAATCGCTAAATCCCATGAAATCTTATACGTCTAGTCTCTTATGTGAATGAGCTAAATAATATTATTTGATATTTTACGGTAATGTGTTAATAATTTCACACATAAGTCGCTCCTGAGTATAAGTCGCACCCCCGGCCAAACTATGAAAAAAACTGCGACTTATAGTTCGAAAAATACGGTACATACAGTAAAACGTTGAACTCCACTTAATGTGTGTTCTTAAATGTGTGTTCCACGTCTTCCAGGTCGAGAGCCGTTTTGATTTCGGCTTACAAGGTAAACAACTCAAATTAATGATTTATCCACACATTTGTTCAAATGTGGCCAAGTACATGTATTGTGGGTTTCCTGAACGTCGTCTACATCGCTAAAAGAATAATCTAAAAGGAAGAGAATTCCTCTGCCATCTTCTACTAGGTTTTTATTTTTTTGTAAATCGCCCGCTTAAATATTTCCCCCTTCTCTTCTCTGACTCCCTCGTCGTCTGTTGTGATTTCCCTTCCTTTTTGCCCTAATCTTAACCAATCGTGACTCATCATAGTAAACCAACCATCCCATCCCATCCATCCATTTTCTACCGCTTATTCCCTTTTGGGGTCGCGGGGGGCGCTGGAGCCTATCTCAGCTACAATCGGGCGGAAGGCGGGGTACACCCTGGACAAGTCGCCACCTCATCGCAGGGCCAACACAGATAGACAGACAACATTCACACTCACATCCACACACTAGGGCCAATTTAGTGTTGCCAATCAACCTATCCCCAGGTGCATGTCTTTGGAGGTGGGAGGAAGCCGGAGTACCCGGAGGGAACCCACGCAGTCACGGGGAGAACATGCAAACTCCACACAGAAAGATCCCGAGCCCGGGATTGAACCCAAGACTACTCAGGACCTTCGTATTGTGAGGCAGATGCACTAACCCCTCTGCCACCGTGAAGCCCGTAAACCAACCAATCACAGATTTTCTTATACGTAAACCAATCTGTGGAGGGAGATGTGGCCAGTGCTGCCTGTAGGAGCAAAGGTCACCGCCTCTGTCCATGGTACTGAGGACAGAGCACCATCAGACGCGGGCATGGCAGTGCTGACGGCGAGACACAGCTGGCAGGTAATTAGATTTCACAGGTGGTACATGTTTAATCTAATCATCTGTTGTCTTTAACAGTAAGCAGCCGGGAGCAGGAGGGGAGAGAGGATACGGACGTGGCTGAAAAGTTGCGTGCTTCAGGAGAGAACATTTTTGTTAAAAACCTATGTTTATTAAAACCTTGTTAAAACCTGCACGCTTGGCTCCTGTGCCGTGTCTGACAGTGGGACTCCCACACAATCGTCATGGATACTTCCCATGTATCTTTTTCCCCTGCTTGTAGAGTTTCTCTTTTTCTTCTTCCTCTCTCTTCTTTTGCGGCGTCTAGCTTTATAGCTAAGCTACCTGCTACACGCGTCTACAGAAATCGCTACCTGTTTAAAAAGTAGTGAAGGTACTGACAAGCTACTGGGAAATGTAGTTAAGCTACTTAGCTTTGCTACATGTAGCGAGCTACTGCCCAACACTGCTGTGTGTTTAGCTCAGCTTCTGGAGTGTGCAACTACTTGGGTAAGCTAACTATGAATACTTGGCACAAAAGAAAAAATGTGTTTAATTTCACATGGACAGATTGTTTTTCCAGTGACAAAAAATAAAAAACATGAAAACTTTTGAAAGTTTATCAGCCGAGTTGCGTTTTGCGGATTTATACTATTTTTCTTTGATGCAGTCGGCGGCAAAATGTTTCGGTCACACTTTAGTATGGGGAACATATTCTAAGTACCGTATTTTTCGGAGTATAAATCGCTCCGGAGTATAAGTCGCACCGGCCGAAAATGCATAATAAAGAAGGAAAAAAACATATAAGTCGCAGTGGAGTATAAGTCGCATTTTTGGGGATATGTATTTGATAAAACCCAACACCAAGAATAGACATTTGAAAGGCAATTTAAAATCAATAAAGAATAGTGAACAACAGGCTGAATAAGTGTACGTTATATGACGCATAAATAACCAACTGAGAACGTGCCTGGTATGTTAACGTAACATATTATGGTAAGAGTCATTCAAATAACTTTAACATATAGAACATGCTATACCTTTACCAAACAATCTGTCACTCCTAATCGCTAAATCCCATGAAATCTTATACGTCTAGTCTCTTACGTGAATGAGCTAAATAATATTACCGGTATTTGATATTTTACGGTAATGTGTTAAAGGGGAACATTATCACAATTTCAGAAGGGTTAAAACCATTAAAAATCAGTTCCCAGTGGCTTATTTTATTTTTCGAAGTTTTTTTCAAAATTTTACCCATCACGCAATATCCCTAAAAAAAGCTTCAAAGTGCCTGATTTCAACCATCGTTATATACACCCGTCCATTTTCCTGTGACGTCACATAGTGATGCCAATACAAACAAACATGGCGGAAAGAACAGCAAATTATAGCGACATTAGCTTGGATTCAGACTCGGATTTCAGCGGCTTAAGCGATTCAACAGATTACGCATGTATTGAAACGGATGGTTGTAGTGTGGAGGCAGGTAGCGAAAACAAAATTGAAGAAGAAACTGAAGCTATTGAGCCATATCGGTTTGAACCGTATGCAAGCGAAACCGACGAAAACGACACGACAGCCAGCGACACGGGAGAAAGCGAGGACGAATTCGGCGATGGCCTTCTAACCAACGATTGGTATGTGTTTGTTTGGCATTAAAGGAAACTAACAACTATGAACTAGGTTTACAGCATATGAAATACATTTGGCAACAACATGCACTTTGAGAGTGCAGACAGCCCATTTCAGGCACGCTAAGAACATATATTTTTCCACGATTTCAGCACTCAGGTTAACCATACCTAAATAGACACAAAATACTGCATTACACAAGACTACCCGAATGTACTCGAATGATTGAAAGAAATAAATGTTTTTAAGCTAAATTATTGGTAAACACAGTTTATGTATAATAATTTACGTAAAACCGCGAGTAATGAATAACGTTTTCATCAATTAATATATTCTGTAGACATACCCTCATCCGCTCTCTTTTCCTGAAAGCTGATCTGTCCAGTTTTGGAGTTGATGTCAGCATCTGCTTTGAGTGTAGCAGGATATCCACACATTCTTTCCGTCTCTGTCGTAGCATAGCTTTCGTCGGTAAAGTGTGCGGAACAAACGACTGACCATTTCGTCGGCTTTCCCCACAGCCTCGTATTTTGAACAAATTTCGTCCAATTTCTTGCCACTTTCGCATCTTTGGGCCACTGGTGCAACTTGAATCCGTCCCTGTTCGTGTTGTTACACCCTCCGACAACACACCGACGAAAGTGAGAAAATGGGGAATTGCTTCCCGATGTGACGTCACGTTGTGACGTCATCGCTCCAAGAGCGAATAATAGAAAGGCGTTTAATTTGCCAAAATTCACCCATTTAGAGTTCGGAAATCGGTTAAAAAAATATATGGTCTTTTTTCTGCAACATCAAGGCATCAGGCGGATCGGTGCGGCATCTTCAGTAATGCAGACGCTGTATCGATCCGTTGTGGTGAAGAAGGAGTTGAGCCGGAAGGCAAAGCTCTCAATTTACCGGTCGATCTTCGTTCCCATCCTCACCTATGGTCATGAGCTTTGGGTTATGACCGAAAGGACAAGATCACGGGTACAAGCAGCCGAAATGAGTTTCCTCCGCCGGGTGGCGGGGCTCTCCCTTAGAGATAGGGTGAGAAGCTCTGCCATCCGGGGGGAGCTCAAAGTAAAGCCGCTGCTCCTCCACATCGAGAGGAGCCAGATGAGGTGGTTCGGGCATCTGGTCAGGATGCCACCCGAACGCCTCCCTCGGGAGGTGTTTAGGGCACGTCCAACCGGTAGGAGGCCACGGGGAAGACCCAGGACACGTTGGGAAGACTATGTCTCCCGGCTGGCCTGGGAACGCCTCGGGATCCCCCGGGAAGAGCTGGACGAAGTGGCTGGGGAGAGGAAAGTCTGGGCTTCCCTGCTTAGGCTGCTGCCCCCGCGACCCGACCTCGGATAAGCGGAAGAAGATGGATGGATGGATGGATGGATGGATCAAGGTATATATCGACGCTTACATAGGTCTGGTGATAATATTCCCCTTTAATAATTTCACACATAAGTCGCTCCTGAGTATAAGTCGCACCCCCGGCCAAACTATGAAAAAAACTGCGACTTATAGTCCGAAAAATACGGAAAGACTTAATTTAGAGTTATTTGGACACAAGGGGAACATATAAGGGTTATGATTATGGTTAGAGTTACTAATAAGCTATACTTCTGAGGTTATTGAGGGAAGACTCTTAGTTAATGGCTTACTGGTTGTATAATAAAGCCATGCAGAATAAGGCATTTATAAATACTTAATAATGACTAAAAGGCAATATGTTACTAATTTGCATGTTAATAAGAAACTATTTAATGGTGAATATGTTCCACATACTAAAGTGTTACCAATGTTTCTTTTGATAGTAAAGGTTGCAGACCCCTGCTCTATAACAACACACACAACTATTCTTTTGGGCAATACACATAATGGATCTGGTGGCTCCTTTCCAGGATGAAGTACAGTATCTGTCAAGTAATGACACAGGTTTTCATTCAATAGCATGGGAAAGTGTGTCCAAACCTTTGATGGGTGCTGTTTATTCCAGAATCATGCAGCACAGTTTGTCAGCCAAACAATCGCACCACTGTTAACCATGTATTTCCCTTCATCACGTCCACGCTAACAATAGGACTGTTTGTAGGTCAGTGTCTGGCCCCACTGCCCCTCTATAAGCCACAGGATTTATCTGCTGACACATCTTGTTGTTTGCTGTGTTTACAAATCCCTTTTATCCAGATAGATTTGTTAATTTAGGTACACCAGAATATTGGAATAGTATTTCTGTCAACAAACGTTGGTTCCCCAATGGCCCAATACAGTGGCACCTCAGGGTACAAGTTTAATTTGTTCTTTCGACATGTCTATGGATGTGACTATTCTCATCCATCCAGGTCAATGTAATCTCAGGGCATTCAATCAAATTCAACTGAACTGTTTGGTTTGTCTTAGAAGACGTTTCGCCTCTCATCCAAGTAGGCTTCATCAGTTCACGTTCATAGACTTAGAATGGTCAAATCTAGTCCTAGTCGAGTCTTGTACTTCCTATACCTCGTAGTTTTCGTATACCGCAAAACTTGTGAACTAGGCAGAGGTACCGCCGTACATGCAAATATACTGTATTTATATATGTACAAACCCTGTTTCCATGAGTTGGGAAATTGTGTTAGATGTAAATATAAACGGAATACAATGATTTGCAAATCATTTTCAACCCATATTCAATTGAATGCACTACAAAGACAAGATATTTGATGTTCAAACTGATAAACATATTTTTTTTGCAAATAATCATTAACTTTAGAATTTGATGCCAGCAACACGTGACAAAGAAGTTGAGAAAGGTGGCAATAAATACTGATAAAGTTGAGGAATGCTCATCAAACACTTATTTGGAACATCCCACAGGTGAACAGGCAAATTGGGAACAGGTGGGTGCCATGATTGGGTATAAAAGTAGATTCTATAAAATGCTCAGTCATTCACAAACAAGGATGAGGCGAGGGTCATCACTTTGTCAACAAATGCGTGAGCAAATTGTTGAACAGTTTAAGAAAAACCTTTCTCAACCAGCTATTGCAAGGAATTTAGGGATTTCACCATCTACAGTCCGTAATATCATCAAAGAGTTCCGAGAATCTGGAGAAATCACTGCACGTAAGCAGCTAAGCCCGTGACCTTCGATCCCTCAGGCTGTACTGCATCAACAAGCGACATCAGTGTGTAAAGGATATCACCACATGGGCTCAGGAACACTTCAGAAACCCACTGTCAGTAACTACGGTTGGTCGCTACATCTGTAAGTGCAAGTTAAAACTCTCCTATGCAAGGCGAAAACCGTTTATCAACAACACCCAGAAACGCTGTCGGCTTCGCTGGGCCTGAGCTCATCTAAGATGGACTGATACAAAGTGGAAAAGTGTTCTGTGGTCTGACGAAGCCACATTTCAAATTGTTTTTGGAAACTGTGGACGTCGTGTCCGCCGGACCAAAGAGGAAAAGAACCATCCGGATTTTTATAGGGTCAAAGTGTAAAAGCCAGCATCTGTGATGGTATGGGGGTGTATTAGTGCCCTAGACATGGGTAACTTACACATCTGTGAAGGCGCCATTAATGCTGAAAGGTACATACAGGTTTTGGAGCAACATATGTTGCCATCCAAGCAACGTGACCATGGATGCCCCTGCTTATTTCAGCAAGACAATGCCAAGCCACGTGTTACATCAATGTGGCTTCATAGTAAAAGAGTGCGGGTACTAGACTGGCCTGCCTGTAGTCCAGACCTGTCTCCCATTGAAAATGTGTGGCGCATTATGAAGCCTAAAATACCACAACGGAGACCCTCGGATTGTTGAACAACTTAAGCTGTACATCAAGCAAGAATGGGAAAGAATTCCACCTGAGAAGCTTAAAAAATTATCTCCTCAGTTCCCAAACGTTTACTGAGTGTTGTTAAAAGGAAAGGCCATGTAACACAGTGGTGAACATGCCCTTTCCCAACTACTTTGGCATGTGTTGCAGCCATGAAATTCTAAGTTAATTATTATTTGCAACAAAAAAAAAATTGAGTTTATGAGTTTGAACATCAAATATCTTGTCTTTGTAGTGCATTCACTTGAATATGGGTTGAAATGGATTTGTAAATCATTGTATTGCGTTTATATTTACATTTAACACAATTTCCCAACTCATGTGGAAACGGGGTTTGTACAGTCGTGGTCAAAAGTTTTGGTTACATGTCCCTTGGCAAGTTTCACTGCAATAAGGCGCTTTTGATAGCCATCCACAAGCTTCTGGTTGAATTGTTGACCACTCCTCTTGACAAAATTGGTGCAGTTCAGCTAAATTTGTTGGTTTTCTGACATGGACTTGTTTCTTCAGCATTGTCCACACGTTTAAGTTTCTAAAACCTTAATTCTAGCCTGATGTAGCCATTCCTTTACCATAATAAATTCATAAAATAACCAAACTTCATGAATGTTTTTTGTGACCAAGAAGTACATTATGTGCTCCACTCACTCTATCACAAAAAAATAAGAGTTGTAGAAATGATTGGAAACTCAAGACAGCCATGACATTATGTTCTTTACAAGTGTATGTAAACTTTTAATTGCGACTGTAATATATATATATATATATATATATATATATATATATATATATATATATATATATATATATATATATATGTCTTAATAAGGTTATCCAAAAAATAGTGCTCAATACCGTAGTAGAGCGCAATATATGTATGTGTGGGGGAAAAAAATCACAAGACTATTTCATTTCAGGCCTGTAGAGATTAAATAGTCTTGTGATTTTTTTTCCCACACATACATATATATATATATATATATATATATATATATATATATATATATATATATATATATATATATATATATTAGGGCTGTGAATCTTTGGGTGTCCCATGATTCGATTCAATATCGATTCTTGGGGTCACGATTCGATTCAAAATCGATTTTTTTTTTTTTCCAATTCAACACGATTCTCGATTCAAAAACGATTTTTTTCCCCCCGATTCAAAACGATTCTCTATTCATTCAATACATAGGATTTCAGCAGGATCTACCCCAGTCTGCTGACATGCAAGCAGAGTAGTAGATTTTTGTAAAAAGCTTTTATAATTGTAAAGGACAATGTTTTATCAACTAATTGCAATAATGTAAATTTGTTTTAACTATTAAATGAACCACAAATATGACGTATTTTATCTTTGTGAAAATATTGGACACAGTGTGTTGTCAAGCTTATGAGATGTGATGCAAGTGTAAGCCACTGTTACACTATTGTTCTTTTTTTTTTTTTTTATAAATGTCTAATGATAATGTCAATGAGGGATTTTTAATCACTGCTTTGTTGAAATTGTAACTAATATTGATACTGTTGTTGATAATATTCATTTTTGTTTCACTTCTTTTGGTTTGTTCTGTGTCATGTTTGTGTCTCCTCTCAATTGCACTGTTTATTGCAGTTCTGAGTGTTGCTGGGTCGGGTTTGGTTTTGGAATTGGATTGCATTGTTATGGTATTGCTGTGTATTGTTTTGTTGGATTGATTCATTTAAAAAAATAAAAATTTAAAAATATTTTAAAAAAATACAAATAAAATAGATGAAAAATGAGAATCGATTCTGAATCGCACAACGTGAGAATCGCGATTCGAATTGATTTTTTCCCACACCCTTAATATAAATATATATAAATATATATATATATATATATATATATATATATATATATATATATATATACAGTGGGGCAAAAAAGTATTTAGTCAGAATCAGAATCAGAATCAGCTTTATTGTCATTACGCAAGGTAACGAGATTGAGGCCATTCCATACAGTGCGATGTGTGCATGCTAGAAAAAGTCAGCCACCAATTGTGCAAGTTCTCCCACTTAAAATGATGACAGAGGTCTGTAATTTTCATCATAGGTACACTTCAACTGTGAGAGACAGAATTTGAAAAAAAAATCCAGGAATTCACACTGTAGGATTTTTAAAGAATTTATTTGTAAATTATGGTGGAAAATAAGTATTTGGTCAATAACAAAAATTCAACTCAATACTTTGTTATTGCCAACAAAGGTTATATTACAGAGGTCAAATGATTACTATAGGTCTTTACCAGGTTTGCACACACAGTAGCTGGTATTTTGGCCCATTCCTCCATGCAGATCTTCTCGAGAGCAGTGATGTTTTGGGGCTGTCGCCGAGCAACACGGACTTTCAACTCCCTCCACAGATTTTCTATGGGGTTGAGGTCTGGAGACTGGCTAGGCCACTCCAGGACTTTCAAATGCTTCTTACGGAGCCACTCCTTCGTTGCCCGGGCGGTGTGTTTGGGATCATTGTCATGCTGGAAGACCCAGCCACGTTTCATCTTCAAAGCTCTCACTGATGGAAGGAGGTTTTGGCTCAAAATCTCACGATACATGGCCCCATTCATTCTTTCCTTAACACGGATCAGTCGGCCTGTCCCCTTAGCAGAAAAACAGCCCCAAAGCATGATGTTTCCACCCCCATGCTTCACAGTAGGTATGGTGTTCTTGGGATGCAACTCAGTATTCTTCTTCCTCCAAACACGACAAGTTGAGTTTATACCAAAAAGTTCTATTTTGGTTTCATCTGACCACATGACATTCTCCCAATCCTCTGCTGTATCATCCATGTGCTCTCTGGCAAACTTCAGAGGGGCCTGGACATGCACTGGCTTAAGCAGGGGGACACGTCTGGCACTGCAGGATTTGATTCCCTGTCGGCGTAGTGTGCTACTGATGGTAACCTTTGTTACTTTGGTCCCAGCTCTCTGCAGGTCATTCACCAGGTCCCCCCGTGTAGTTCTGGGATTTTTGCTCACCGTTCTCATGATCATTTTGAACCCACGGGATGAGATCTTGCGTGGAGCCCCAGATCAAGGGAGATTATCAGTGGTCTTGTATGTCTTCCATTTTCTGATAATTGCTCCCACAGTTGATTTTTTCACACCAAGCTGCTTGCCTATTGTAGATTCACTCTTCACAGTCTGGTGCAGGTCTACAATTCTTTTCCTAGTGTCCTTTGACAGCTCTTTGGTCTTGGCCATAGTGGAGTTTGGAGTCTGACTGTTTGAGGCTGTGGACAGGTGTCTTTTATACAGATAACAAGTTGAAACAGGTGCCATTAATACAGGTAACAAGTGGAGGACAGAAGAGCTTCTTAAAGAAGAAGTTACAGGTCTGTGAGAGCCAGAAATCTTCCTTGTTTGAAGTGACCAAATTCTTATTTTCCACCATGATTTACAATTAAATTCTTTAAAATTCCTACAATGTGAATTCCTGGATTTTTTTTTCACATTCTGTCTCTCACAGTTGAAGTGTACATATGATGAAAATTACAGACCTCTGTCATCATTTTAAGTGGGAGAACTTGTACAATCGGTGGCTGACTAAATACTTTTTTGCCCCACTGTATATATATATATATATATATATATATATTTATATATATATATATACACACACACGTGGTCAAAACCCAACCTACTCTCTGTAGAGCACCAGTTTCATTAGCAGCAAAACAGGCCCAGAGCATAATACTACCACCATCATGCTTGACGGTAGGTTTGGTGTTCCTGTTCTTAAATTTAACTTATCTGAACAATATCCAGTGTTGTGGCTACGAAACTGCTTTATTTTGAAACTGGCTGTGGTGCGTTCTTTCTGACGTCACTCCCTGTGTGGAACGCGGTCTTTATGGCGTCACTTCCTCTCTGAACTCAGTTTGTAAACGATCAATGAGTCAATACAGAGCCGGAAATTCAAGAAATACACGGCGCACTTACCCGTGTAAAAAATTATCCAAGGAGGGGAACCTTAAACGGTGATATAGTGTGGCCGAAACGGGGCTTAGGCTAAATAAGTATTTGTTTAAGGGGTTATCCGGCTTAGTGTAGACATAGCCTTAGAGATGAGTGATTTTCAACACAAGTCGGTGAAGACGGCACCAGTGACTATAAAGGTGGTTTTAGGCAGCATCTTTATGAAATCTCCTGGAATAATAAGGTTTGTCACCACTGGATGGAAGTTCAAATCCATTGTGCTGGTGGATAAGTAGAAATGAATCAGCTCAAATAGACCAGACTGTAAATACGAAGACACCAAGAAGACGAACGTCTGCTAAAACCCACCCTCTGACATCATACCATAAATCATGCTTACAACAGCTGGTGAGAGAGCTTTACGCCAACGTGCCGCTCTATGGCGAGTTCCCACAGTAATCAAGACATGGTGGGGTGAAGTACAGCAGTCGGGACTTGAGGAGCGACAGATGGCTGACGGCTTCCCTGGAGTCACAGCCTGATCCTTTTTAGTCCGGTGTAATCGCTCCCTGATCTCACCGCTCACTCTCAGGTGTTGGAGGAACAAAACCTGCACCCTGATGGCACCTCATCTTATTAGAAATAAGAGGTCCTTGTTTGGAGTGGAGATTCATGGCTGTGTGTGAATTAGGGTTGTACGGTATACCGGTATTAGTATAGTACCGCGATACTAATGAATCATATTCGGTACTATACCGCCTCTGAAAAGTACCGGTCCCCCGCGCCCCCGTCGTCGTCACGTCGTGTCATTGCTGGTTTACGAGCAGACAAGCATGTTCGGCGGCACACAATCACAGAGTACTTACAAACGGACACAGTCTGTAGACAGAAAAGGGAGAACGGAAGCGTTTTGGCTTAAAGGGGAACATTATTACCAGACCTATGTAAGCGTCAATATATACCTTGATGTTGCAGAAAAAAGACCATATATTTTTTTTACCGATTTCCGAACTCTAAATGGGTGAATTTTGGCGAATTAAACGCCTTTCTAATATTCGCTCTCGGAGAAGCAATCCGCCATTTTCTCAAACACCGAGTCAAATCAGCTCTGTTATTTTCCGTTTTTTCGACTGTTTTCCGTACCTTGGAGACATCATGCCTCGTCGGTGTGTTGTCGGAGGGTGTAACAACACGAACAGGGACGGATTCAAGTTGCACCAGTGGCCCAAAGATGCGAAAGTGGCAAGAAATTGGACGTTTGTTCCGCACACTTTACCGACGAAAGCTATGCTACGACAGAGATGGCAAGAATGTGTGGATATCCTGCGACACTCAAAGCAGATGCATTTCCAACGATAAAGTCAAAGAAATCTGCCGCCAGACCCCCATTGAATCTTCTGTAGTGTGTGAGCTATTCAGGGACAAAGGACCTCGGTAGCACGGCAAGCAATGGCGGCAGTTTGTTCCCGCAGACGAGCGAGCTAAACCCCTGGATGTCTTGGCTCACACCGTCCCTTATGCCACCGAAGATGATCAAGAGAAGAATATCGACCCTAGCTTCCCTGGCCTGCTGACATCAACTCCAAAACTGGATAGATCAGCTTTCAGGAAAAGAGCGCGGATGAGGGTATGTCTACAGAATATATTAATTGATGAAAATTGGGCTGTCTGCACTGTCAAAGTGCATGTTGTTGCCAAATGTATTTCATATGCTGTAAACCTAGTTCATAGTTGTTAGTTTCCTTTAATGCCAAACAAACACATACCAATCGTTGGTTAGAAGGCGATCGCCGAATTCGTCCTCGCTTTCTCCCGTGTCGCTGGCTGTCGTGTCGTTTTCGTCGGTTTCGCTTGCATACGGTTCAAACCGATATGGCTCAATAGCTTCAGTTTCTTCTTCAATTTTGTTTTCGCTACCTGCCTCCACACTACAACCATCCGTTTCAATACATGCGTAATCTGTTGAATCGCTTAAGCCGCTGAAGTCCGAGTCTGAATCCGAGCTAATGTCGCTATAGCTTGCTGTTCTTTCCGCCATGTTTGTTTGAGTTGGCATCACTATGTGACGTCACAGGAAAATGGACGGGTGTATATAACGATGGTTAAAATCAGGCACTTTGAAGCTTTTTTTAGGGATATTGCGTGATGGGTAAAATTTTGAAAAAAACTTCGAAAAATAAAATAAGCCACTGGGAACAGATTTTTAATGGTTTTAACCCTTCTGAAATTGTCATAATGTTCCCCTTTAAAAACTAACGATAAAGGTGAAGTTATAACACTGAAAGGCCCTCTGGAAGAGGTGCTTTAAGACATGGCTAGCTAGCTCGCGTCGAACATCCATTCGCAGTCTGCAGTGTTTTAGCTACTTCTAAATCACTAATCCTGGTCTCCATGGCGACAAATAAAGTACGTTTCTTACAAGTATCATCCCTGCAGGACGAGGAATAGCTTCACTACACACCGTAGCTCACCGGCGTCAAAATGTAAACAAACGCCATTGGGGGCTCTACACCTGACATCCAATGTAATGATACCAAGTACAGGAACGTATCTAGTCGATACTTTTTGGCATCACAACATCTTTCGCTTGTTTTGTTTTTGTATTATGTTTATAACAGTGGTTCTTAACCTTGTAGGAGGTACCAAACCCCACCAGTTTCATATGCGCATTCACCGAACCCTTCTTTAGTGAAAATTACAATTATTAATTTTTTCAAATTCAAGACAAAGTTACATGTTTTTTTTACTGGTGCACAAAATGAACCGTGCATGAACATCACCTTGTTCAAAGAACAAAACCAACACAGTGCATAAACTCACAACAAATTACACACCTGCAAATCAGATGGAAAAGTAGAGGGAATATGTTTGGTGGTACCCGTAATACGCCGATAGGGAGAAGTTTTTATTTACACGATGAGTCGGGTGTGTCTTGACCTCCGCCGAACCCCTGAGGCCGACTCACCTAACCCCTAGGGTTCGATCAAACCCACGTTAAGAACCACTGGTTTATAAACTCAGGATATATGTCCCTGGACACATGAGGACTTTGAATAGGACCAATGTATGATCCTGTAACTACTTGGTATCGGATTGATACCCAAATTTGTGGTATCATCCAAAACTAATGTGAAGCATCCAAACAACAGAAAAATAAGTGATTATTACATTTTAACAGAAGTGTAGATAGAACATGTTAAAAAGAAAAAGTAAGCAGATATTAACAGTAAATGAACAAGTAGATTTAAAATTCATTTTCTACCGCTTGTCCTTAGTAATTTTGACAAAATACGTCAGCAGACTAATTAAGAGCCTGTGTTTGCATACTTACTAATAAAAGACAAGTTGTGTTGTATGTTCACTATTTTATTTAAGGACAAACTTGCGATAAGAAACATATGTTTAATGTACCCTAAGACTTTTTGTTCAAGTAAAGCCAATAATGCAATTTTTTGTGGTTCCCTTTATTTAGAAAAGTATCGAAAATATTTTGATACCGGTACCAAAATATTGGTATAGGGACAACACTACTGTGTACTTGTTTGGAGGGTGGGTGGGGGGGATTGGGCGGAGGGGTATGACCTATTCAGATGGAATTAGTGAACATTACTCAGACTGATGAGTCAACATTCCTGTCTGATTCTGGCTGTGAGTGCAGTCGCTTCAAGAAGCGTCAACACAGCTGCGACTGTTCAACGCGGCAGATGAGCTGTCACGCTGCCTCACATAATATCCATCAGACCTAAAGAAAAAATGTTTTAAAACGTACACACACGCATACTGCATATAACTCTAAATAATGTAGATGATGTACCAGGCTTGTTAAGTTGTCGTCACTCAAGTTGAACTCTGGTGTCTTTCATATGCGAAATTTGTAGACCGGTGGGTCTCAAACTTTTTTCACCAAGTACACACTAAAAAATACTGGGTTATTTTGATAACTCAATTTATGAGTTGCAAGTGTTGGGTTAAGTTTTTGAGTTCTTTTTATGAAGAGCAATCCATTTTTTGGGTTGAAAGGGTATTATTTTAACTCAATTTCTGGGTTTTCAAAATGATTAACCATTTTTGGGTTGTTTTTCAATGGAGTAACGCATTTTAGAGTAAAAGGCTTTTTTTTTAAATTAAAAAGGTACTTTTTTCTTGAGGGGAATTGTATTAAGGATAAATCTCATTAACATTATTTACAATCACCCGACATTGAGTTAGCATTACTCAACTTTTGGGTTAAACAATTCAACCCAATAGTTGGGTTGAAAAAATGAACCCAAAATGTTGAGTTAAAACAACTCAAATAAGGGGTTCGTCCTTTTCAGAATCAGCAGTTGGGTTAAAATTGGGTTATTTTTTCTAACCCAACATTTTTTAGTGTGTATACACAAAAAAATATTGGGTTATTTTAATAACCCAATTTATGAGTTGCAAGTGTTAGGTTACATTTTTTAAGTTCTTTTTATGAAGAGCAATCAATTTTTTGGGTTATAAGGGTATTATTTTAACTCAATTAATGGGTTTTCAAAACTACGAACGATTATTGGGTTGTTTTTCAATGAGTAACGCATTTTTGGCTAAAAGGCTTTTTTTTATTAAAAAAGGTACTTTTTTCTTGAGGGGAATTGTATTAAGGATTAATCTCATTAACATTATTTACAATTACCCAACATTGAGTTAGCATAACTCAACTTTTGGGTTAAACAATTCAACCCAATAGTTTGGTGGGAAATAACCCAACATTAAGTTATCACCTTTTTGGTTAAATAATTAAAACGCAAAAGTTGGGTTGAAAAAATGAACCCAAAATGTTGAGTTAAACCAACTCAAATAAGGGGTTCGTCCTTTTCAGAATCAGCAGTTGGGTTAAAATTGGGTTATTTTTTCCAACCCAACATTTTTTAGTGTGTATACACAAAAAAATATTGGGTTATTTTAATAACCCAATTTATGAGTTGCAAGTGTTAGGTTACATTTTTAAGTTCTTTTTATGAAGAGCAATCAATTTTTTTGGTTATAAGGGTATTATTTTAACTCAATTAATGGGTTTTCAAAACTACGAACGATTATTGGGTTGTTTTTCAATGAGTAACGCATTTTTGGCTAAAAGGCTTTTTTTTATTAAAAAAGGTACTTTTTTCTTGAGGGGAATTGTATTAAGGATTAATCTCATTAACATTATTTACAATCACCCGGCATTGAGTTAGCATAACTCAACTTTTGGGTTAAACAATTCAACCCAATAGTTTGGTGGGGAACAACCCAACATTAAGTTATCAACTTTTTGGTTAAATAATTAAAACGCAAAAGTTGGGTTGGAAAAAATTAACCCAAAATGTTGAGTTAAAATAACTCAAATAAGGGGTTCGTCCTTTTCAGAACCAGCAGTTGGGTTAAAATTGGGTTATTCTTTTTAACCCAACATTTTTTAGTGTGTATACACCAAAAAATACTGGGTTATTTTAACAACCCAATTTATGAGTTGCAAGAGTTGGGTTAAATTTGTGAGTTCTTTTTATGAAGAGCAATCCATTTTTTGGGTTATAAGGGTATTATTTTAACTCAATTTCTGGGTTTTCAAAACTTTGAACGATTATTGGGTTGTTTTTCAATGAGTAACGCATTTTTGGCTAAAAAGCTTTTTTTTTTATTAAAAAGGTACTTTTTTCTTGAGTGGAATTGTATTAAGGATTCATCTCATTAACATTATTTACAATCACCCGACATTGAGTTATCATAACTCAACTTTTGGGTTAAACAATTCAACCCAATAGTTTGGTGGGGAACAACCCAAAATTAAGTTATCATAACGCAACTTTTTAGTTAAATAATTCAACGCAAAAGTTGGGTTGAAAAAATTAACCCAAAATGTTGAGTTAAAATAACTCAAATAAGGGGTTTGTCCTTTTCTGAACCAGCAGTTGGGTAAAAATTGGGTTATTTTTTTAACCCAACATTTTTTAGTGTGTATACACAAAAAAATACTGGGTTATTTTAATAACCTAATTTATGAGTTGCAAGTGTTGGGTTAAATTTTTGAGTTCTTTTTATGAAGAGCAATCCATTTTTTGGGTTATAAGGGTATTATTTTAACTCAATTAATGGGTTTTCAAAACTATGAACGATTATTGGGTTGTTTTTCAATGAGTAACGCATTTTTTGGTAAAAGGCTTTTTTTTTTATTAAAAAAGGTACTTTTTTCTTGAGTGGAATTGTATTAAGGATTAATCTCATTAACATCATTTACAATCACCCGACATCGAGTTAGCATAACTCAACTTTTGGGTTAAACAATTCAACCCAATAGTTTGGTGGGGAATACCCCAACATTAAGTTATCACCTTTTTGGTTAAATAATTAAAACGCAAAAGTTGGGTTGAAAAAATGAACCCAAAATGTTGAGTTAAAATAACTAAAATAAGGGGGTTGTCCTTTTCTGAACCAGCAGTTGGGTTAAAATAGGGTTATTGTTTTTAACACAACATTTTTTAGTGTGTATACACAAAAAAATACTGGGTTATTTTAGTAACCCAATTTATGAGTTGCAAGTGTTGGGTTACATTTTTGAGTTCTTTTTATGAAGAGCAATCCATTTTTTGGCTTATAAGGGTATTATTTTAACTCAATTTCTGGGTTTTCAAAACTTTGAACGATTATTGGGTTGTTTTTCAATGAGTAACACATTTTTGGCTAAAAGGCTTCTTTTTTTTTATTAAAAAGGTACTTTTTTATTGAGTGGAATTGTATTAAAGATTAATCTCATTAACATATTTACAATCACCCGGCATTGAGTTAGTATAACTCAACTTTTGGGTTAAACAATTCAACCCAATAGTTTGGTGGGGAACAACCCAACATTAAGTTATCAACTTTTTGGTTAAATAATTAAAACGCAAAAGTTGGGTTGAAAAAATTAACCCAAAATGTTGAGTTAAAATAACTCAAATAAGGGGTTCGTCCTTTTCTGAACCAGCAGTTGGGTTAAAATAGGGTTATTTTTTTTAACCCAACATTTTTTAGTGTGTATACACAAAAAAATACTGGGTTATTTTAATAACCCAATTTATGAGTTGCAAGTGTTAGGTAAAATTTTTGAATTCTTTTTATAAAGAGCAATCAATTTTTTGGGTTATAAGGGTATTATTTTAACTCAATTTCTGGGTTTTCAAAACTACGAACGATTATTGGGTTGTTTTTCAATGAGTAACGCATTTTTTGGTAAAAGGCTTTTTTTATTAAAAAAGGTACTTTTCTCTTGAGGGTAATTGTATTAAGGATTAATCTCATTAACATTATTTACAATCACCCGACATCGAGTTAGCATAACTCAACTTTTGGGTTAAACAATTCAACCCAATAGTTTGGTGGGGAATAACCCAACATTAAGTTATCACCTTTTTGGTTAAACAATTCAACGCAAAAGTTGGGTTGAAAAGATTAACCCAAAATGTTGAGTTAAAATAACTCAAATAAGGGGTTTGTCCTTTTCTGAACCAGCAGTTGGGTTAAAATTGGGTTATTTTTTTTAACCCAACATTTTTTAGTGTGTATACACAAAACAATACTGGGTTATTTTAATAACCTAATTTATGAGTTGCAAGTGTTAGGTTAAATTTTTGAGTTCTTTTTATAAAGAGCAATCCATTTTTTGGGTTATAAGGGTATTATTTTAACTCAATTTCTGGGTTTTCAAAACTACGAACGATTATTGGGTTGTTTTTCAATGAGTAGCGCATTTTTGGCTAAAAGGCTTTTTTTTTATTAAAAAGGTACTTTTTTCTTGAGTGGAATTGTATTAAGGATTAATCTCATTAACATTATTTACAATCACCCGACATTTAGTTAGCATAACTCAACTTTTGGGTTAAACAATTCAACCCAAAAGTTTGGTGGGGAATAACCCAACATTAAGTTATCAACTTTTTGGTTAAATAATTAAAACGCAAAAGTTGGATTGAAAAAATTAACCCAGAATGTTGAGTTAAAATAACTCAAATAAGGGTTTCGTCCTTTTCAGAACCAGCAGTTGGGTTAAAATTGGGTTATTTTTTTTAACCCAACATTTTTTAGTGTGTATACACAAAAAAACACTGGGTTATTTTAGTAACCCAATTTATGAGTTGCAAGTGTTAGCTAAAATTTTTGAGTTCTTTTTATAAAAAGCAATCAATTTTTTGGGTTATAAGGGTATTATTTTAACTCAATTTCTGGGTTTTCAAAACTACGAACGATTATTGGGTTGTTTTTCAATGAGTAACGCATTTTTTGGTAAAAGGCTTTTTTTATTAAAAAAGGTACTTTTCTCTTGAGGGTAATTGTATTAAGGATTAATCTCATTAACATTATTTACAATCACCCGACATCGAGTTAGCATAACTCAACTTTTGGGTTAAACAATTCAACCCAATGGTTTGGTGGGGAATAACCCAACATTAAGTTGTCAACTTTTTGGTTAAATAATTAAAACGCAAAAGTTGGGTTGAAAAAATTAACCCAAAATGTTGAGTTAAAATAACTCAAATAAGGGGTTCGTCCTTTTCTGAACCAGCAGTTGGGTTAAAATATGGTTATTTTTTTCAACCCAACATTTTTTAGTGTGTATACACAAAAAAACACTGGGTTATTTTAGTAACCCAATTTATGAGTTGCAAGTGTTAGCTAAAATTTTTGATTTCTTTTTATAAAAAGCAATCAATTTTTTGGGTTATAAGGGTATTATTTTAACTCAATTTCTGGGTTTTCAAAACTACGAACGATTATTGGGTTGTTTTTCAATGAGTAACGCATTTTTTGGTAAAAGGTTTTTTTTATTAAAAAAGGTACTTTTCTCTTGAGGGTAATTGTATTAAGGATTAATCTCATTAACATTATTTACAATCACCCGACATCGAGTTAGCATAACTCAACTTTTGGGTTAAACAATTCAACCCAATGGTTTGGTGGGGAATAAACCAACATTAAGTTATCACCTTTTTGGTTAAATAATTCAATGCAAAAGTTGGTTTGAAAAAACAAACCCAAAGTGTTGAGTTAAAATAACTCAAATAAGGGGTTCGTCCTTTACTGAGCCGTTGGGTTAAAATTGGGTTATTTTTTAGCCCCAATTTTTACAGAAAACACTTGGCTCTCCATGTACCACCATAAAGACCAACATTAAAAGCAGTATTGTAGTAGTCCTAGGTATTCATTAAAAACAAGGCAGCAGTTGTAACATTACACATAGTTAAACAGTAACACTGTGTTTGAATATAGGAAAATAAAACTGTTAACAATATTAACTGAAGTGATTCTTTGGCGTACCACTAGATAGAGCCGGCGTACCACTAGTGGTACCCATACTACAGTTTGAGAATCACTGTTGCAGACACAAATTACAAATGAGTCTGTTTGCTAAAGCCTGGAAGGCTAAAAGAATGACTTACAGGGACGGCGTTTGTTGTGAAGGATGCCTGACGAGGAGCTCTTGTTGTCCATGTTGATGTCCTGTTAGCCCCGTGAGAGTTCTGCAGAGAGACTGTCAATCATCTCACACCTTCTCTGCATCCCACAGGAATTGATGCCGACACCCGCTTTCCCCCCGCTTTCCCCTCAGCGGACTGTGCGCCTCTCGGATGATAAAGCAAACAAGTTTGAGGCTTTGTGGAGTCGACCGGCTGACCAATGGACATGCAGGGGGGAGGAGCTGAGGGAGTGAGGAAGAGAGAGAGAGAGAGAAAGGAAAGGATTGAGGAAGAGGATTTTAGTGGGAAATGCTAAGGGGATACTTGGTCAGTGTGTGTTTTAACTAGAGATGTCCGATAATGGCTTTTTTTGCCTATATGCGATATTCCGATATTGTCCAACTCTTAATTACCGATTACGATATCAACCGATACCGATATATACAGTTGTGGAATTAACACATTATTATGCCTAATTTTGTTGTGATGCCCCGCTGGATGCATTAAACAATGTAACAAGGTTTTCCAAAATAAATAAACTCAAGTTAAGGAAAAAAATGCCAACATGGCGCTGCCATATTTATTATTGAAGTCACAAAGTGCATTATTTTTTTTAACATGCCTCAAAACAGCAGCTTGGAATTTGGGACATGCTCTCCCTGAGAGAGCGTGAGGAGGTTGAGGTGGGCAGGGTTGGGGGCGGCTGGGTTTAGGAGGTAGCGGGGGGGTATATATTGTAGTGTCCCGGAAGAGTTAGTGCTGCAAGGGGTTCTGGGTATTTGTTCTGTTGTGTTTATGTTGTGTTACGGTGCGGATGTTCTCCCGAAATGTGTTTGTCATTCTTGTTTGGTGTGGGTTCACAGTGTGGCGCATATTTGTAACAGTGTTAAAGTTGTTTATACGGCCACCCTCAGTGTGACCTGTATGGCTGTTGACCAAGTATGCATGCATTCACTTGTGTGTGTGAAAAACCGTAGATATTATGTGATTGGGCTGGCACGCCAAGGAAGTGCCTTTAAGGTTTATTGACGCTCTGTACTTCTCCCTACGTCCGTGTACACAGCGGCGTTTTAAAAAGTCATACATTTTGCTTTTTGAAACCGATACCGATAATTTCCGATAATACATTTTAAAGCATTTATCGGCCGATAATATCGGCAGTCCGATGTTATCGGCAGTTCGATGTTATCGGACATCCCTGGTTTTAATTGATTTTTTTTTTTTTTATGAATTCTATTCGAATGCATATGAGATAGGCTCCAGCACCCCCGCGACCCCGAACGGGACAAGCAGTAGAAAGTGGATGGATGGATAATTGAAAATCCAAATTTAATTTTGAAAAATTCAAAAACAAAATGACATTCTTTTTTCATGTCAAAAAGCAATGATTAGATCTATAAAAAAAAAAGGGTTTGATTTTCATTTTATATTTCATTTAACAAAAACAGCAGGAACATAAAAATGCATCAAAAAACAGAAGTTGCTATTTAAAGATAATTATGTTTTTATTATTAGATTTTTTTTTCATCAGATTAATCACACTTTTGAATTTGGATTAACACAAATTGTATTACCGTATTTTTCAGACTATAGCAGATAAAAAGGCGATTCAGAGGGTCATAAAGTCTGCACAAAAAATCATCAGCTGCCCCCTCCACTCCCTGAAGGATTTACACAACTCCCGTTGCCTCGACAGAGCAAAAAACATCACCAAGGACAGCACACACCCTGGCTTCCACCTGTTCGACCTGCTACCATCGGGCAGGCGCTACAGGTGCATCAGAGCCAGAACAAACAGGCTCAGAGACAGCTTCTTTCCCAGAGCTGTCACCATCTTGAACTCTAACTTATAATAAATAATTCACCCCTATACAATATCCTACCCTAATACCCTACTGTGCAATATTACCTTTCGAGTGCAATACATGCGACACTGATTGTTATTTATTACTCCGGTACTCTTGTCTTGTTCTGTATATTGTACAGTATTCTGTATTTCTATAGTGTTTTGTATATTGTACAGGATTGCTAATTATTTTTATTGGATAGTAGTCTATTTATTTAAATTCTTAGTTTTATCTTTATTACTTCTTGTGTAATTTATTTGTATCCCATATTTGTTCCCACTACCGCACCTTAAGTTGAAGTCCTTAATCTCGTTATATGCAAATATAATGACAATAAAGTCCATTCTATTCTATACGTACTTAAAATCCTTTCATTTTCTGAAAACTCGACAGTGCGCCTTATAACCCGGTGCACCTAATGTACGGAATAATTTTGGTCGTGCTTACCGACCTTGAAGCTATTTTATTTGGTACATGGTGAAATGATAAGTGTGACCAGTAGATGGCAGTCACACATAAGAGATGTGTGTAGACTGCAATATGATGGCAGTCACACATAAGATATGACTCAAGTAAACAACACCAAAATGTAATATTTTCCATTGAAATTATAGAACATTACACACGGCGCTCAAAAATCCATCAAAATGTTTCAGTACAACTTTGATAAGCTATGAAGCCGCACCGCTTGTAGGATTTAGTTAGGTCTTGGTAAGAATGAGGACTCAGTTGCAGACGGGGAACGATTGATGCAGGCTTTTATTCTGCTGTTTTCTAAGAACTCTTGTCAGACAGAGTGAATAAATCATACTTGCCAACCCTCATGGATTTTCCGGGAGACTCCCGAAATTCAGCGCCTCTCCCGAATATCTCCCGAAATTCAAGCGGAGCTGGAGGCCACGCCCCCTCCAGCTCCATGCGGACCATAACGTCCTCCCAGTGCGGTAACAACAACACAACAACAGCAGTCACGTTTTCGTCTACCGTAAAGCAGTTTGTCTGCCATATACAGCAATGTTGTGACACTCTTAAACTGGACAATACTGCCATCTGCTGTACATGCATATGTGACAATAACATCTACGGCTTTTAGAGAGTGCAGTGCACAACTGCGCACACAACAAGGAGACGAAGCAGAATGCATCATCAGAGAGGGTGTTCAGCATGGTTAGAAAAATAGTGACAGAGAGTAGAACAAGGATGGACAATTCAACCCTTAACTCAACAATGAGTAGATGAGTGTTATGTGTGTGTGTATGTGTAAATAAATGAACACTGAAATTCAAGTATTTCTCTTATTTATATATATATATATATATATATATATAAATAAGAGAAATACTTGAATATATATATATATATAATAAAATAGAATTCACTGAAAGTCAAGTATTTCTTTTATATATATATATATATATATATATATATATATGTATGAAATACTTGACTTGGTGAATTCTAGCTGTAAATATACTCCTCCCCTCTTAACCACGCCCCCAACCACGCCCCCCCCCCCCCGACCACGCCCCCCACGTCCCGGAATTGGAGGTCTCAAGGTTGGCAAGTATGGAATAAACAAATGGCTACAAACTCTATACTTGATACACGAGAATAAAAAAAGAAACACAGGACGGAAAATAATAAACGGAAAATCACTCCCGAGGGAGGAAAAAAGGCGATAACAAAATTTACACTGATCTAATAACAAAAGCAACAATATATGTTTAGCTACACAAAAGGAAAATCGCTCACGAAGAGGAAGAGACAAAAAGCTATAAACAGAAACTACTCTATAAGTAGAATCTACAAGTTAAAGTGCTGCAAGAAGAGGGGGAAAAATAAGGCAGAGCCCTATGAAATTAGCTCAAAAAAACTGACCAAAAAACTTGAGCAAATCAAAATCACTCTTCTTTAGAGGGTACATAGAAATCAAGGAATAAAGCAAGGCAATACTTAACAACTTGGACCAAGACTGTGGAAGACAGCTGGAGGTACGTAACGAGACGATATACTCTGGACACAAGACCGGGGGAGACGAGGACTATATACACATGAGGGAGGGTGACTCAGGGGGGCACAATCAGGCTATCAGGAGAGACATCAGACCAGGAGGAAGAGCAAGTGGCCTGAAACGAGAGGAGGATTAGATTTTCAAAATAAAAGAGGAAGTTTGCCAGACAACCCTCACCGCGGCGTGACAGATTGTACTGTGCTTCAACATGCGAGTATTATTATGGTGTGTGTATAATGTAAGACATATTATCTGGTGTTTTGTTTCCCAATATTATGCAAAAGCAACATTTCTTACCTTCTGGTACCTGCTGATCTGAATTTGGGATCTGCATAAGTCCTGAAAAGTTGTAGTCTGCGCCAACGTTGTAGTCGATAAGCTTCTTCTTTTTCTCTATCTTCTTGTTATAGGACATTCATCCTCCGCTGTTGCCATTTCTAATATAAAGTAGTGTAAAGTTCTCACTTATATCTGTCAGTAAACTCGTCATGAAAGCGCTAAAACATACCGGTGTAGTGAGTTTACATTATTCACCCAAGGAACTTTAGTTATTAGAGAGTTGCAGTCGAACGGTTTTTCACGGGACACATTTCCAGCGTTGTTATTGCACTAGTGGGCCACGGACGAGGAGATGCTGCTCCGTTATTGATTGAAGTAAAGTCTGAATGTCATTAAAACAGTTAGCTCCATCTTTTGACACTTCTTCCACTCCCGTCCTTGCACGCTACACCGCTACAACAAAGATGACGGAGAAAAGACGCTGCCAAAGGTGAGCCACGTAAATAAGACGGAGCATCCTGAAGCGACTGTCAGAAAGCGGCTTGAATATGCTCTGTAAAACATAATCTATGCAACATTTTGACCAAAGAACCACCATTACATGTTATGTAGACCACAAGGAAGTGTTTTCCATTTAGAAAAAAATAATAATAATATGACTCCTTTAATGCGCCCTATAATCCGGTGCGCCTTTTGTATGAAAATAGACCTGACTAGACCCGCTCCAGCACCCCCGCAACTCCGAAAGGGACAAGCGGTAGAAAATGGATGAATGGATAGACCCGCTCATCTGCGGTACGCTCTATGGTCCGGAAAGTACGGTAATTACTTGCATAATTTGCAAAATGGTTTGTTTTCCTACAGGCCAGTCCATCATATTTGGTCAGTGCATGACTGCAAGCTATTCAATGCTAACATGTACATATTGCATCATTATGCCTCATTTGTAGGTATATTTGAGATAATTTAATATCCTTTACTTTTATCCTCTTCGTATATAATTTAGTTTTGCATATCTCATGACATTATCTGTATGTAATATTGGCTGCCTTTCTGATAGTTGTCTGTGTGCCATGTTGTTCCAGACCACAGCAAACGTTACCCAGCTTGCAAAGGTTGTAATAAATCCTTTAGAAGAAGACAGCCTGCCGTTTCCTTTAACTTGGACACACACATCTATACCTTTGGCCGTTAAAAGCCAGTCATTTCCATGAGTTATCTCACCTTCTGAGTAGCCTCTGATTTACTAATGGTTTATAATGTTGTAAAAATGTGAAGAATAAATATTACATTTCAACATTTCTGTCAAGAAAGATTTGCTTCAGCCTGCGACAAATTGTCATTTTGATAGTAGGCTATTATAGCTAATATAGACACTTACGTCATGTGTTGCCTTCATTATAAGACTTATATACGGCTTTTCATTTTTTGAGGCTTCAGGCAGATTTTTTTTTTGTATTTTTGGTCCAATATGGCTCTTTCAACGTTTTGGGTTGCCGACCCCTGCTTTAGGTCAAATGCACAACTGCAATTTTTTTTTTAATGTTTTCATCTATTTATTTATTTATTCATCATTATTATTATTATTATTATTATTATTATTATTATTATTATTATTATTATTATTATTATTATTGTTATTGTTATTGTTATTATTATCATTATTATTATTATTATTATTATTATTTTAGGGAACTGTTTCATGTGTGGAAATAAATCCTTTAACCAAGCACAATACCACCCCCTTGTGTGGATCTTTGTACATTTTCCACTTGCTGCAGTCTGTGGAGTATCCATTGGGAGGGCCTGCCTGATTGATGTTATATTTTATGTTGGTTGTTTACAAAATGGGAAGACAGTAAGGGTTAAATATAACTCAATGCCAGTTGAGACATAATCACTCATGCTTTAGACTTAGACTTAGACTTAGACTTCCTTTTTATTGTCATTCAAATTTGAACTTTACAGCACAGATAAGAACGAAATTTCGTTACATAAGCTCATGGTAGTGCAGGATAAAAAAGCAATAAGGTGCATATATAAATAAATAAATATATATAAATATATATATAAAATAAATAAATATATATAAATAAATAAATAGATTACTGTACAGATAAATATATTGCACTTTTTCACATGCGTCCACGTTTATGGATGTATGTTATATTGTCTTTTTTATTCCAGCGAGTTAATCCATTTTGGGGGGAGTTGAGGGGATAATTTAATTATGATGCGTTCAAGAGTCTTACGACCTGAGGGAAGAAGCTGTTAGAGAACCTGGAGGTTCTGCTTCGGTGGCTGCGGAACCTCTTTCTAGAGTCCAGCAGTGAAAACAGTCCTTGGTGGGGGTGGGAGGAGTCTTTTTTTTTTTTTTTTTTTTTTTTTTTATTATTAAATCAACATAGAAAAATAACACACGATACACTTTCAACTAGTGCATCAACCCAAAAAAAAAAACTCCCTCCCCCATTCACACTCATACACACCCACTTACACAAAAGGGGTTGTTTCTTTCTGCTACCAATATTCTGGTTCCCACAACATGGACAACACTTCTGCAAGGGACACAGTCCCTGAAGCACACTTGATTGTTTGTGCTGCTGGTCCACTAACATTTTCATTTAATTACTTTATTTATTTATTTTTTTTAATGTAATCATCCTTATATTGTTTTACTTTCTTTTTTTATCCAAGAAAAGATTTATTTATCATATCTAAAAAAAATAAAAAATAAAAATAAATTAAAAAAAGGACCTTATCTTCACCAGACCTGGTTGTAAATGAAATTAGCTTCATTTAAAGGTTTTTTTTAAAACCAGGTCCAGTCCAGATAATGTCCAAGTCGGGTTCAGCAACACACACCTTCATTCATGTACACTGGGAAAAAAAAAAAAAAAAAAATAGAAACATTTTGGAACACAACAGATTGCATATAATCTATAAACAAAATTTTTATAGATTAGCTGGGAGGAGTCTTTGCAGATTTTCTGAGCCCTGGTCAGGCAGCGGCTTTTTGCGATCTCCTGGATAGGAGGAAAAGGAGTCCTGATGATCTTTTCCACCGTTTAGTTATCTAATTGGAGGAACTTACCTATATGATTAGTAAAATCCATTTTAAATCATTGATAATATTAGTGTTGTTGTATCAGAACCCTTTGAATGCCCATTTGACCTAATTATGTTAGTTTTTATTTAGAAAAAAGTTATAGAGCTGGGGTAAAAAAAACAGTATACCTTACATCAGTGATTTTCAACCACTGTGCTGCGGCACACTAGTGTGCCGTGATATATTGCCTGGTGTGCCGTGGGAAATTATGCAACTTCACCTAATTGGTCCCAAAAAATTTTTTGGAAATCAATAATCATAATAATGTGCCGTTGTCTAGTGCCTGTGCTGTGTAGAGCTTGGCAGGGTAACCATGTAATACTCCATATCAGTAGGTGGCAGCAGGTAGTTCATTGCTTTGTAGAAGTTGGAACGCGTCGAGGATGGTTTGTCGTGATCCCAATAGGCAGAGCACAGCGGGAGACAGCGTGCAGGTAAAAAGGTATGTAACGCTTAAACCAAAAATCAACAAAAGGCAAGTCCCGCTAGGAAAAGGCATAGGGACGGCTATGTAAAACAAAAGTAAAACTGAACTGGCTACAAAGTCAACAAATACAGAATGCTGGACAACAGCAAAAACTTACAGCGTGTGGGACAAAGACGGCGTCCACAAAGCACATCCCGTACATGACATGACAATCAACAATGTCCCCTCAAAGGAGGATAGCGTATGCACAACTTAAATAGTCTTGATAGCGAAAACAAAGCAGGGGTGGGCAATAGCGCTCAAAGGAAGGCGTGAAGCTGCTACAGGAGAACACCAACAAAACAGGAAAGGTCACCAAAATAACAGCGCAAGACAGGAACTAAAGCAATACACACAGGAAACAACAACAAACTCAAAATAAGGCACGACAACCTGGTGGAGTTACATTTTTTAGCCTTTTCTGCTGGTGGTGTGCCTCCGTATTTTTTTTATGAAAAAAATGTGCCTTGGCTCAAAAAAGGTTGAAAAACACTGCCTTACATATATCTTAAATATGTATATATGTAAGATTTGTTGCATTGTTGCCGTTTCTAATTTAGGGTGGTCATTTTGGAGAAAAATAGTACAATTTATTAATTGGAATAACGTGGACTCAAATATTTATGGCAGACAAATGACTTTACTAGTGGTTTCTAACAGATGATTAAATATCTGTGTGTAACTACATACATGGTTCCAGAATGTTTTGGGGTTTTTTCCCAGAGGAACAGAGTCAAACATAAAAGAGCCAAATAAAAAGCAAATATAAGATGACCTTTGATTTAAACTCTGGACTTTGTTTTAGAACATTTTCCCAAAACTTTTTGTCCATTCTACCCCTGGGGTACCTTGTTTCTTTTTCCCATACACTTAAATATCATGAAGTCAGGGAGACGCGATAGAGCGCCACTGGCCAAAGGTCCTTTTGTAAAGTATTTTATCCCGAATGCCGTTGCCATTCTTAAAGTGAACAAATCCACATTTGACCTGAACCGCTTTACTTTCATGTTTTACCAATACTCTTTTA
Source organism: Nerophis lumbriciformis (assembly GCF_033978685.3). Classification (NCBI taxonomy): domain Eukaryota; kingdom Metazoa; phylum Chordata; class Actinopteri; order Syngnathiformes; family Syngnathidae; genus Nerophis; species Nerophis lumbriciformis. Next base: position 20,786,813 of record NC_084575.2, read on the forward strand.
GATCCAAACTCATAGTTACTTTTATTCCTGTTTTTACCGAACCTCTGTCCTTATTGTCTGTTACATGTTTTATAAATGACAATGTTTGTGTTTTAGTACTGTCTGTTGCCTGCGTTGGTGAGCCAGAAACAATTTTCCACATCAGTGGACAACAAAGATTTATTCTATTCTATCTTTCTCTCACACCCCCACAGAAGTCCAAAAAGTCCATTGAAACGGATTTCTCCACATGCATAGTACTGATAGGAGAGTCAATATATATATATATATATACACATACATACATATATACATACATACATATATATATATATATATATATATATATATATATATATATATATATATATATATATATATATATATATATATATATATATATATATATACACACATATATATATACATATACACATATATAATGCACATATATATATACATACATATATACATATACATATATATATACACACATATATATATACATATACACATATAAATACACATATGTATATATATATGTATATATATATATATATATATATATATATATATATATATATATATATATATATATATATATATATATATATATATTATATGTACGTTAGGTCAGGAAAAAACACAGAGGCTATTTCATCCCTACTAGCCTGTTTCGCAGGTTTCCCTGCTCTTCAGGCAATTTTATAACGGATTGTATAACAGATAAACCACATAAACCTCTACTATATATGTGTGTGTATATATATATATACATACATACACCGTTATGTTATTATTAGTTATTAGTATCAACATTTTAGCTTTTTCCATATTCCGTCACGCCTTTTTGCCCTATTATGTCATTTTTATTGTTTTTTTGTTGTTGTTTATTTTAGTTCCACAATGCTCCACCCCACCACACCCCACTCCCCAGAATAAAAAATCTTTGGACTGCTTTGTGTATTTCACTGGGAAGTCAAAGTGTAGTATTTTCAGTACTATCACTACACTGCAAAAAGTCAGTGTTCAAAAACAAGAAAAAAAAATACAAAAATGAGGGGTATTTTACTTGAACTAAGCAAAATTATCTGTCAATAGAACAAGAAAATTTGGCTTGTCAAGACTTTCCGAAACAAGTAAAATGAGCTAACCTCAATGAACCCAAAAATACCTTAAAATAAGTATATTCTCACTAACAACAAGTGCACTTTTCTTGGTAGAAAAAAAAGAGACCTTTTTTGCTCAATATGTTGAAAAATATTCTTAAATGAAGTAAATGCTAGTGCCATTATCTTGACATAATGATATACACCCTGCATTACATTTATTGAAACCAGGAAACTTTTTACTAAAAACTAATTTATTGTTCTTAATTGAAAGGCAACAGGGCAACCGGTTATTACTCTCGGGGTCTCCAAATCATATTGTCTAAAAATGCATTTTTCCATCGACAACATGACATCATCGCGCCAAGTGCGTGCTCTTTCAGTCAATTAGTGCGCATATATACAGCCCGGCCCCCGGCCAACATTTTTTTAATTGTAATTTTGAGGAATTTATCTGAATGTGCATGAACTATTTCTGTTCAAAATAGTTTGAAATGTCAAATGTTAAATGTTTAAATATTAACTGTCAGTTTACTGTACTGTGCCAACTGTACTACTATATGAGTATTTTCTATTGTTTCATTGAAAATAAAACAGTAAAGTCCATTTGGCTGTCATCTGTTTTAATTATGAGACACAATTGTGTCAAAATCATGATTATTTTTTTTCATGCTTGAAATAAGAAATTATTACTTTGAAAAAGTAGTTTTATACTTGTGAGTGTTGATGACACAGCTTTGCAACAGTTGATATTCTAGTTTCAAGCATGTTTTACTCAATATAGGTCATAAAATCTCAGCAACAAGCTGTAATATCTTACTGAGATCATTTAGGACCAAAACCCTTAAAACAAGTAAAACACTCTAACATAAAACCCGCTTAGTGAGACGAATTATCTTATCAGACAGAAAATAAGCTAATATCACCCTTATTTGAGATACTTTATCTTACTTAGATTTCAGTTTTTGCAGTGTAGTCATGCCTCTTGCTAGGAAGTCAACGGCTAAGCTTGTGGAGTTTGTTCGGCACGCTTCCACGCCTCACCTTTTACATCCGTGTCCCAGGGCTTGTGGAGGTGCTCGAATGTATGGATCTCCACTCCTGTAGTCTTTACAGTACTACTACTAGTCATGACTCCCGCTAGTCAATGGCTAAGCTTGTGGAGTTTGTTCGGCACGCTTCCACACCTCACCTTTTACATCCGTGTCCCAGGGCTTGTGGAGGTGCCTTGAATGTGCTTTCACTTTTTGTGGTCGTTTGTATTTGATTCAACACCTTCTGTTTCTCACTTTTAATACGTATGGCGTGGGAGTTACAATGCAAACCGCCACCCAACAGGCAGCGCCAAATCAATTCTAGGAAGTTAGAATTTGTCTTCTTTATTCAAGTCTTTTTCTTCTACTGCTGCTTCATTGTGACTCGTATGCCTCGACGTTGCCCCCTGAAGACCAGAGGAAGTACTGCATGACTGAGCACTTCTTTCATGAGACCGAACGGTGTCATTATTGAATGATTGAATTGATTAACGTGGACCCCGACTTAAACAAGTTGAAAAACTTATTGGGGTGTTACCATTTAGTGGTCAATTGTACGGAATATGTACTGTACTGTGCAATCTACTAATAAAAGTTTCAATCAATCAATCAATCAATGTTTGGCCTGTTGAGAGCCCCCAAAGAACTTGAGGTCTTTTCATTCACACACATTATTATTTACAGTCTTTGCAATGCATCAAGTTGCCGTACACTTGACTTGGTCCAGCTGGTTTTTGCTGAATGCCTGTCCAAAACTATAAAGCTTGAAGTTCTGCTTTTATCCGGATGAGATCTTCTTCAGTCCTTCCAGAACAAAATGTGCAGATCGGTGATTCAAAGTTCACAACGTGGCCAATGCATAATCATTTTGATTTGGAATGGTCACAACTGAAATAGAGACAGTATATCTGTTCCAAACAGTGATGTTTAATCCAGTTCAAGTATTCCTTAGTGCAGTGTTTTTCAACCTTTTTTGAGCCAAGGCACATTTTTTTTGCGTTGAAAAAATCCAGAGGCACACCACCAGCAGAAATCATTAAAAAACAAAACTCAGTTGTCAGTGAAAAGTCGTTGTCGCAATTGTTGGATATGACTTTAAAGCATAACCAAGCATGCATCAATATACATAGCTCTTGTCTCAAAGTAGGTGTACTGTCACCACCTGTCACATCACGCCGTGATTTATTTGGAGTTGTTTGCTGTTTTCCCGTGTGTAGTCTTTTAGTTCTTGTCCATCCCTCCATTCATTTTCTACCGCTTATTCCCTTTGGGGTCGCGGGGGACGCTGGAGCCTATCTCAGCTACAATCGGGCGGAAGGCGGGGTACACCCTGGACAAGTCGCCACCTCATCGCAGGGCCAACACAGATAGACAGACAACATTCACACTCACATTCACACACTAAGGCCAATTTTAGTGTTGCCAATCAACCTATCCCCAGGTGCATGTCTTTGGAGGTGGGAGGAAGCCGGAGTACCCGGAGGGAACCCACGCAGTCACGGGGAGAACATGCTAACTCCACACAGAAAGATCCCGAGGCCGGGATTGAACTCACGACTACTCAGGACCTTCGTTTTGTGAGGCAGACGCACTAACCCCTCTTCCACCGTGCTGCTCGTAGTTCTTGTCTTGCGCTCCTATTTTGGTGGCTTTTTCTCTTTTTTTGGTATTTTCCTGTAGCAGTTTTGTGTCTTTCTGTGAGCGATATTTCCCGCATATACTTTGTTTTAGCAATCAAGAATATTTCAGTTGTTTTTATCCTTCTTTGTGGGGACATGTTTGATTGTCATGTCATGTTCGGATGTACATTGTGGACGCCGTCTTTGCTCCACAGTAAGTCTTTGCTGTCCTCCAGCATTCGTTTTTTGTTTACTTGGTAGCCAGTTCGTTCTGCATAGCCTTCCCTAAGCTTCAATACCTTTTCTAAGGGACACTCAACCTTTAGTTTTTTTTTGTATTTAAGTATTAGACACCTTTTTACCTGCACGATGCCTCCCGCTGTTTCCGACATCTACAAAGCAAATAGCTACCGGCTGCCACCTACTGATTTGGAAGAGTATTACACGGTTACTCTGCCGAGCTGTAGACAGCACGGACACTCAACAACAACACATCATTTGCAGACTATAATTACTGGTTTGCAAAAAATGTTTTTTAACCCAAATAGGTGAAATTAGATAATCTCCCACGACACACCAGACAATATCTCATGGTTGAAAAACACTGCCTTAGTGCATATTTCCAAGTTGCTCTGAAAAAGACAAAAATAGACAGAATAAACAAAGCATTTTGAGTAAACAGTGGTTCTAATTGCTCAGCTCCAGGTCATAAATACAGTCTCATATATAAAAGTCGAAACTGTGACAGGTAGTAAAGCATTTCTTGTCTCTAGGTCCTCCACTTTCTTCTTGAAAACAGTGCGTTAGAAATGACATCGTAGAACGGACGAGCAGCTGTCAGTGGCAGCCACAGGATCTGACCACCATGTTGCGGTACTTCTTGAGGATGACGTTGGAACTGTCGTCAAAGTAGAGCACGGAGATCCCGTGGAGCTGTGTGGGAGCGCAGCAGGGCTTAGGCACTGTTCCCGGGTTGATAAAGTGCACCTGTGGTTGGAAGAAGTATAAATCAGCAGACACACTCGTCACAGACCATGAAGTCTGCATAAAAAAATGGCTTCTGCGGGACTTACCAGAGTTTGCACAATCGCGTGATTCGTGGCATTCATGTAGGAGTTGAGAGGGAAGGCGCACTCTCCCTCGCAGTAGTATGCTGCATAGCCCTCTGGTGCGATGATCCAGTCCTAAGCAAACAAATTCAGTTCTATTTGTCAACTCAAGTACATCATATTTTGATATTGTGTAAAGAAAATAACAAATATTCCACATACCTGCCATCCTAAATCTCTGAAACTGACATACAGCTCGCGTTTTTTGCATCCATCCCTAGAAATGCCCAGAGTTTCTGAAATTGAAACAAATACTAAGAATTAAAAGTGTGTAGGACTAGTTCCAGTCCTTATTAGGTTATATTTGGTTCTAAAATATTAGAGCAACACTGAAAAAATTAGTTATAGGTCATATACTTCTGATAAAATATTGGTAACATAATAAGGTCGAAAAAAGAACACAAACATAATTTGAATGATAATAATTCTGCTATAAATATCATGAGAGTAATGTGGTGGTTCTAATTACGAGAAATAAAATAGAATAATAACATTTAAAAAAAATAACAAATAAAAAATAAAAATAAATAAATAAAAATAAATATATACCGGTATATATATATACCGTATTTTTCGAACTATAAGTCGCAGTTTTTTTCATAGTTTGGCCGAGCTCCAGTGCGACTTATATATGTTTTTTTCCTTCTTTATTATGCATTTTCGGCAGGTGCAACTTATACTCCGGAGCGACTTATCCTCAGAAAAATACAGTGTATATATATATATATATATATATATATATATATATATATATATATATATATATATATATATATATAGTCAAGCTTTCTGTGGTTTATCCGTTATACAGTGCTCAACACCGGGTCAGAGCGGAATATACGTTAGGTCAGGAAAAAACAAAGAGGCTAATTCATCCCTACAAGTCTGTTTTGCAGGTTTCCCTGAAAAATCCCTGACAAATCCCCCGAAGAGTAGGGAAACCTGCAAAACAGGCTTGTAGGGATGAAATAGCCTCTTTGTTTTTTCCCTGACCTAAAGTATATTCCGCTCTACCTTGGTATTGAGCACTGTATAACGGATAAACCAATTTTCCCCCTGAAGAGCAGGGAAACCTGTGAAAGAGGCTTGTAGGGATGATATAGCCTCTGTGTTTTTTTCCTGATATATATATATATATATATATATATATATATATATATATATATATATATATATATATATATATATATATATATATATATATATATATATATATATAGGGCTGCAACTAATGATTAATTTGATAATCGATTAATCTGTGGATTATTACTTCAATTAATCGATTAATAATCGGATAAAAGAGTCAAAATACATTTCTATCCTTTCCAGTATTTTATTGAAAAAAAACAGCATACTGGCACCATACTTATTTTGATTATTGTTTCTCAGCTGTTTGTGAATGTTGCAGTTTATAAATAAAGGTTTATAAAAAATAAATAAATAAATAAATAAAATTTAAAAAATTAAATTAAAAAAGGCTCTGCGCATGTGCATAGCATAGATCCAACGAATCGATGACTAAATTAATCGGCAACTATTTTTATAATCGATTTTAATCGATTTAATCGATTAGTTGTTGCAGCCCTAATATATATGTATATATATATATATATATATATATATATATATATATATATATATATATATATATATATATATATAAACACATGGGAATCAGTTGAAAGTTACTATCAGAAGGTTGTATTTTTAAGAAAAATATAAGGTTTTAAGGCCTGCACAACATAAGCAAGAAGATTACGTAATCGTTGCAGTCAGTCAGTTAGTTTCCGGATATTTTTTACCAAGTTACTTTAAGTTTACGCTACGAGCCTACGAACTATGACGCAATAGATAACTCAAAAACTTATGTAACGTTGTAATATAACTTTCAGGAAACGTCAGAAATGAGACAAGGAACAAGTCACTATGTTTGCAGCTGATCAGGATCTTTTCTGCTATGTTGCTTTAAGTTTACATTACGAGCCTCAACCATAACTGTCAACATTTGCATTTTTTAAAATATTGAACAAATACAAGGGAATTTCATTTTCATCAAATATAAATACAAAATAAATTAACCCGATCGCTGTATCATGAATCGATTAACGTGGACCCCGACTTAAACAAGTTGAAAAACTTATTCGGGTGTTACCATTTAGTGGTCCATTGTACGGAATATGTACTGTACTGTGCAATCTACAAATACAAGTCTCAATCGATCAATCAATCAATCAGGTGCCTGGAAAGAAGAACAAAAAAATGATTTCCCAGCAAAAACAGGAAGGTTGACAAATATGGCCTCAACTTCTGATGACTGACAAGAGGGTTTACTCCATTTCTTTCATTTCGATACAAGTAGCTCAAAAAGTTCAAATCCAATTCAGATCACCGTCTGGATTCAGGACTTTCTTTTCTGTGGGACTTTCATAGGCCACAACCGTTACCGGTGAATACATTTAAAATGGTCACCTGTGGCGGCCTCGACTGCCTTGAGTGCATCCTGGACGGTCCTCTGTGGTTTTGAGCGGTTCGAATGACGCCCCTTGTGGCCGTGAGCGGAGCGGATGTTGCGAAAGCGAACCTCGTTGGATTTGAAGAAGGCAACCAGGAAGGGCTGCTTGTCTCGCGCCCCGCTGCCTGTTGACAGCCCCGCCAGTCGGGGGTTCCTCCTGTGGCCTGCAGTGGGATAGAGTGATGCATCAAAAATAGGTTTTGTTTGTGTTCAGGTGTTATATACAGTACAGGCCAAAAGTTTGGACACACCTTCTCCTCATTCAATGCGTTTTCTTTATTTTCATGACTATTTACATTGTAGATTGTCCCTGAAGGCATCAAAACTATGAATGAACACATGTGGAGTTATGTACTTAACTAAAAAAGGTGAAATAACTGAAAACATGTTTTATATTCTAGTTTCTGCAAAATAGCCTCCCTTTGCTCTGATTACTTTTTTTGCACACTCTTGGCATTCTCTGGATGAAATCCCCATTAGCAAAACTCACTCTTCCAGAAGTTACCATGAATTGATTAACGTGGACCCCGACTTAAACAAGTTGAAAAACGTATTGGGGTGTTACCATTTAGTGGTCCATTGTACGGAATATGTACTGTACTGTGCAATCTACTAATAAAAGTTTCAATCAATCAATCAATCAATCAAAGTCCGTTTGAGACATTGTTTGTTACTGATACGGACTGACTTGTAGATGCTTTTGCAATATTGATACCAAAGCTGTACCTTCTACCTGTGACAGTTTTTAAATACATTTTGTTATAATCTACCTGTCGACTTGACCTTTGACTGTTCAACAAAAGAATATAGAAATGTATACCGTATTTTTCGGACTATAAGTCGCAGTTTTTTTCATAGTTTGGCCGGGCTCCAGTGCGACTTATATATGTTTTTTTTATATATATTTTTTTATGCATTTTCGGCAGGTGCGACTTATACTCCGAAAAATACGGTATGTGTATATATATATATATATATATATATATATATATATATATATGTATATATATATATATATATATATATTAGGGATGTCCGATAATGGCTTTTTGCCGATATCCGATATTCCGATATTGTCCAACTCTTTAATTACCGATACCGATATCAACCGATACCGATATCAACCGATATATGCAGTCGTGGAATTAACACATTACTATGCCTAATTTGGACAACCAGGTATGGTGAAGATAAGGTTGTTTTTTTTAAATTAATAAAATAAGATAAATAAATTAAAAACATTTTCTTGAATAAAAAAGAAAGTAAAACAATATAAAAACAGATACATAGAAACTAGTAATTAATGAAAATTACTAAAATTAACTGTTAAAGGTTAGTACTATTAGTGGACCAGCAGCACGCACAATCATGTGTGCTTACGGACTGTATCCCTTGCAGACTGTATTGATATATATTGATATATAATGTAGGAATCAGAATATTGATAACAGAAAGAAACAACCCTTTTGTGTGAATGAGTGTAAATGGGGGAGGAAGGTGTTTTTGGGTTGGTGCACTCATTGTAAGTGTATCTTGTGTTTTTTATGTTGATTTAATAAAAAAAAAAAAATAAAACAATAAAAATAAATTTAAAAATGATACCGATAATAAAAAAAACCCGATACCAATAGTTTCCGATATTACATTTTAACGCATTTATCGGCAGGCCGATATTATCGGACATCTCTAATTATATATATATATATATACACACGGAAAAAACACAGAGGTTATTTCATCCCTACAAGCCTGCAGGGAAACCTGTTGAACAGGCTTGTAGGGATGAAATAGCCTCTGTGTTTTTTCCTGACCGAACGTAAATTCCACTCCACCCCGGTATTGAGCACTGTGTAACGGCATTCTCTGGATGAGCTTCAAGAGGTAGTCACCTGAAATGGTTTTCACTTCACAGGTGTGCTTGAAGCTCATCTAGAGAATGCCAAGAGTGTGCAAAGCAGTAATCAGAGCAAAGGGTGGCTATTTTGAAGAAACTAGAATATAAAACATGTTTTCAGTTATTTTACCTTTTTTTGTTAAGTACATAACTCTACATAGTTTTGATGCCTTCAGTGACAATCTACAATAGTAAATAGTCATGAAAAAAAAGAAAACGCATTGAATGAGGAGAAGGTGTGTCCAAACTTTTGGCCTGTATTGTATATTGACATGATTTTTTATGATAGGTTGGTAAGGTTTACATGATTTTCTCATTACATTTTGGTCACATATTGATCACATGCTCTTTAAAAAAAAAATGTTGTTATCTAATTTATGAAGTTCTGCCCTCTTGGGTCTTGTTCATGTTGATAAGACGTAATTAACACGGTAACTTTTTTTTAAAGAAGTTGTTATCTTTTGGAGGTTAATTAATGTGGTATACTAACTGACCATGGCTGTCTTCCAGGACCAGATGCAGGCCAAAGTTGTGCTCAGGGTTGGCCAGCCAAAGATTACTGGTGGCAGTGAGGTCAAAGATAAGCCAGCCCTCCTCTGCGGTCCACACTTCTCTCTGGTCCACCAGCAGCAGATCCCCTTCACTGGGGGTTGGGGGTGGGAGATAACACAAAGGTAATGTATCAGACTGATAATGTTCCAAAGGAAATTCACCAGTAGAAAAACGTGTAATTATTGTATTCCTGTAAAGACAACATCAGAGAAAATAGCAACTGTCTTTCCAATCACTGTCACTGCCTGGATAAACTAAAATGTAAATATTTTAAGAATATATATTTCCTTTATTGAACAACTTTGGAAGAATAACTTTTTTGATGCACTTCATCATTAAAGGGGAACATTATCACCAGACCTATGTAAGCGTCAATATATACCTTGATGTTGCAGAAAAAAGACCATATATTTTTTTAACCGATTTCCGAACTCTAAATGGGTGAATTTTGGCGAATTAAACGCCTTTCTATTATTCGCTCTCGGAGCGATGACGTCACAACGTGACGTCACATCGGGAAGCAATCCGCCATTTTCTCAAACACTGAGTCAAATCAGCTCTGTTATTTTCCGTTTTTTCGACTGTTTTCCGTACCATAGGGACATCATGCCTCGTCGGTGTGTTGTCGGAGGGTGTAACAACACGAACAGGGACGGATTCAAGTTGCACCAGTGGCCCAAAGATGCAAAAGTGGCAAGAAATTGGATGTTTGTTCCGCACACTTTACCGACGAAAGCTATGCTACGACAGAGATGGCAAGAATGTGTGGATATCCTGCGACACTCAAAGCAGATGCATTTCCAACGATAAAGTCAAAGAAATCTGCCGCCAGACCCCCATTGAATCTGCCGGAGTGTGTGAGCAATTCAGGGACAAAGGACCTCGGTAGCACGGCAAGCAATGGCGGCAGTTCGTTTCCGCAGTCGAGCGAGCTAAACCCCCTGGATGTCTTGGCTCACACCGTCCCTTATGCCACCGAAGATGATCAAGAGAAGAATATCGACCCTAGCTTCCCTGGCCTGCTGACATCAACTCCAAAACTGGACAGATCAGCTTTCAGGAAAAGAGCGCGGATGAGGGTATGTCTACAGAATATATTAATTGATGAAAATTGGGCTGTCTGCACTCTCAAAGTGCATGTTGGTGCCAAATGTATTTCATACGCTATAAACCTAGTTCATAGTTGTTAGTTTCCTTTAATGCCAAACAAACATACCAATCGTTGGTTAGAAAGCGATCGCCAAATTCGTCCTCGCTTTCTCCCGTGTCGCTGGCTGTCGTGTCGTTTTCGTCGGTTTCGCTTGCATACGGTTCAAACCGATTTGGCTCAATAGCTTCAGTTTCTTCTTCAATTTCGTTTTCGCTACCTGCCTCCACACTACAACCATCCGTTTCAATACATGCGTAATCTGTTGAATCGCTTAAGCCGCTGAAATCCGAGTCTGAATCCGAGCTAATGTCGCTATAGCTTGCTGTTCTATGCGCCATATTTGTTTGAGTTGGCATCACTATGTGACGTCACAGGAAAATGGACGGGTGTATATAACGATGGTTAAAATCAGGCACTTTGAAGCTTTTTTTAGGGATAGTGCGTGATGGGTAAAATTTTGAAAAAAACTTCGAAAAATAAAATAAGCCACTGGGAACTGATTTTTAATGGTTTTAACCCTTCTGAAATTGTGATAATGTTCCCCTTTAACGCCTGCCTCATCAATAACACATCTTCACGGAAATGTGTTTACCAAGGTCATGCTTGGAACTAATTGGGAGGACTGTACCAAAGAGGTGTGTGGTCTCCCTGCATCAACAACTGTTTGTCATCTTAAAGGCAAATTTCACCAACAATAGCTTTGTTTACAGAAACGATTTTTAGACGTCTGTCTTTTGTCCTGACGCCTGCTCGTCTGTGCCGAGTCTGTGTGTCTGAGTGGGTCTTTGAATGACAATGGTCTTGCCCTCATCAGGGTCGTCAGCCCTACTGTCACCGTTGAAGGACCCCTCCTCCATATCTCACCGACACATACTGTAAGTAAACCAACAGTGCAGTAGTTTTAAATGTGGGTAATCATTTTGAAAAAAAAAAATGTTGTTTCCATTTTCTACAGCTCAAATCTTGTTTGGAATAACAAAACCCAAAACCAGTGAAGTTGGCACGTTGTGTAAATCGTAAATAAAAACAGAATTCAATTATTTGCAAATCCTTTTCGACCTATATTCAATTGAATAGACTGCAAAGACAAGATACTTAACATTTGAATTTATTTTTTGGAAAATATTAGCTCATTTGGAATTTGATGCCTGCAACATGTTTCAAAAAAGCTGGCGCAAGTGGCAAAAAAGACCAAGAAGGTTGAGGAATGCTCATCAAACACGTATTTGGAACATCCCACAGGTGAACAGGCTAATTGGGAACAGGTGGGTGCCATGATTGGGTATAAAAGCAGCGTCCGTGAAATGCTCAGTCATTCACAAACAAGGATGCGGCGAGGGTCACCACTTTGTCAACAAATGCGTGAGCAAATTGTTGAACAGTTTAAGAACAACATTGTAAGGAATTTAGTGATTTCACCATCTACGGTCCGTAAAATCATCAAAATGTTCACCGAATCTGGAGAAATCACTGCACGTAAGCGGTTAAGGCCGAAGAATTCGACCCCACAGGCGGTACTGCATCAAAAACCGACATCAGTGTGTAAAGGATATCACCACAGGAACACTTCAGAAAACCACTGTCAGTAACTACAGTTGATCGCTACATCTGTAAGTGCAAGTTAAAACTCTACTATGCAAAGCGAAAGCCATTTATCAACAACACCCAGGAACGCCGCCGGCTTCGCTGGGCCTGAGCTCATCTAAGATGGACTGATGCAGAGTGTAAAAGTGTTCCGTGGTCTGACGAGTCCATATTTCAAATTGTTTTTGGAAACTGTGGACGTCGTGTCCTCCGGACCAAAGAGGAAAAGAACCATCCGGACTGTTATAGGCGCAAAGTTCAAAAGCCAGCATCTGTGATGGTATGGGGGTGTATTAGTGCCCATGGCATGGGTAACTTACACATCTGTGAAGGTACCATTAATGCTAAAAGGTACATACAGGTTTTGGAGCAACTTATGTTGCCAACCAAGCAACGTCTTTTTCATGGACGCCCCTGCTTATTTCAGCAAGACAATTCCAAGCCACATTCCGGACGTATTACAGCAGCGTGGCTTCGTAGTAAAAGCGTGTGGGTACTAGACTGGCCTGCCTGTAGTCCAAACATGTCTCCCATTGAAAATGTGTGGCGGATTATGAAGCGTAAAATACCACAACGGAGACCCCCGGACTGTTGAACAACTTAAGCTGTACATCAAGCAAGAATGGGAAAGAATTCCACCTGGAAAGCTTCAAAAATTGGTCTCCTCAGCTCCCAAACGAGTGATAGCATCAGGATATCGCAGCCAGCTCACAGTAAAACAGCAGAGCGCTACTTAGTTGTGTGTTATCAATCCGCCGCTAAAAATAGTTTGTTTGTATTACCGCTTATGACAACAACATTGCTAATATTTGGTTAATATTCAGGACACGATATGTATAAAGAGTATTGTTGCCGAATTTTGGATGTTTTTTTAGAGGGTTTTGTGGGCGAAATAGAGAGCCCCCATTGGCTACATTGTTAGCGGACTTTTTATGTATTTATTTATTTACGACTTAGAATACAAGAAAAAAAGAAAAACGTATGTGTTCAGGATTGTGAATGATAGACATCACATCTCTCTCAATTTTTTGGCGTATTTTCAGTATGAATGATGTGATATTATGGTCCAAAAGCGTTACTCCAGTGACGTCAATCTATGGAAATTACAGAAGAGGTTCGAAAACGCGGAATATTCCCAATGGTTGACTGAATTTGTGGCATTTTCTCATACTTTGCAGATTGTAAATACAATTGGATATGGTTTAACGGATACAACGAAACACAATTAAACATATAATGTCAACTTCTTTTTCCACTCCACTGGTACTTTAACCAAGACGATGGAAGGAAAACTGTTTACCTGTTTGCTGCCTCCTGCAAGGCCTGGTAGATGCTGACTCGGAATGTCTCATTCTCGTAGCGCTCCTGGATAAAATCCTTAAAAATCCTGAACTCTGCCGCCGTGACAGCCTCTCCCTCTGGAATACGGGAAAGGTCGAATTTGAATTCCCTGTGGTGCTTCTGGTACTGAAGTTCTTTATCCTGGTCCACTGTTAGGACAAGAACAAACAGACACATTTTGTATTTATTAGTGCTAACTAGGGTTGTACGGTATACCGGTATTAGTATAGTACCGCAATACTAATGAATCATTCTCGGTACTATACCGTCTCTGAAACGTACCGGTTGAATATGACCAATGTATGATCCTGTAACTACTTGGGTATCGGATTGATACCCAAATTTGTGGTATCATCCAAAACTAATGTAAAATATCAAACAACAGAAGAATAAGTGATTATTACATTTTAACAGAAGTGTAGATAGAACATGTTAAAAGAGAAAATAAGCAGATATTAACAGTAAAGGAACAAGTAGATTAATAATTCATTTTCTACCACTCGTCCTTAATAATGTTGACAAAATAATAGAATGATAAATGACACAAAATGTTACTGCATACGTCAGCAGCTAAATTAGGAGCCTTTGTTTGTTTACTTACTACTAAAATACAAGTTGTCTATTATGTTCACTATTTTATTTTAGGACTTAAAGGCCTACTGAAATGCAATTTTCTTATTTAAACGGGGAAAGCAGGTCCATTCTATGTGTCATACTTGATCATTTCGCGATATTGCCATATTTTTGCTGAAAGGATTTAGTAGAGAACATCGACGATAAAGTTCGCAACTTTTGGTCGCTGATAAAAAAGCCTTGCCTGTACCGGAAGTAGCAGACGATGTGCGCGTGACGTCACAGGTTGTGGAGCTCCTCACATCTGCACATTGTTTACAATCATGGCCACCAGCAGCGAGAGCGATTCGGACCGAGAAAGCGACGATTTCCCCATTAATTTGAGTGAGGATGAAAGATTTGTGGATGAGGAAAGTGAGAGTGAAGAACTAGAGGGCAGTGGGAGCGATTCAGATAGGAAAGATGCTGTGAGAGGCGGGTGGGACCTGATATTCAGCTGGGAATGACTAAAACAGTAAATAAACACAAGACATATATATACTCTATTAGCCACAACACAACCAGGCTTATATTTAATATGCCACAAATTAATCCCGCATAACAAACACCTCCCCCCTCCCGTCCATATAACCCACCAATACAACTCAAACACCTGCACAACACAGTCAATCACACAGCCCAAAGCACCGTTCACCTCCCCAAAGTTCATACAGCACATATATTTCCCCAAAGTTACGTACGTGACATGCACATAGCGGCACGCACGTACGGGCAAGCGATCAAATGTTTGGAAGCGTACTCACGGTACCGCGTCTGCGTATCCAACTCAAAGTCCTCCTGGTAAGAGTCTCTTTTGTCCCAGTTCTCCACAGGCCAATGGTAAAGCTTGACTGTCATCTTTCGGGAATGTAAACAATGAAACACCGGCTGTGTTTGTGTTGCTGCATGCCGGCCGCAATACACCGCTTCCCACCTACAGCTTTCTTCTTTGCTGTCTCCATTGTTCATTGAACAAATTGCAAAAGATTCACCAACACAGATGTCCAGAATACTGTGGAATTTTGCGATGAAAACAGACGACTTAATAGCTGGCCACCATGCTGTCCCAAAATGTCCTCTACAATCCGTGACGTCTCGCGCGAAATTTAAAATTGCACTTTAGTAAGCTAACCCGGCCGTATTGGCATGTGTTGCAGTGTTAAGATTTCATCATTGATATATAAACTATCAGACTGCGTGGTCGGTAGTAGTGGGTTTCAGTAGGCCTTTAACTGCAATAAGAAACATATGTTTAATGTACCCGAAGATTTTTTGTTAAAATAAAGCCAATAATGCAATTTTTTTGTGGTCCCGTTTATTTAGAAAAGTACCGAAAAACACCGAAAAGTACCGAAAAGTATCGAAATAATTTTAGTACCGGTACCAAAATATTGGTACCGTTACAACACTAGTGCTAACAAACGATTAAGTATGTCAATTAGATTAATCACACTTTCGTTAAAATATTTGGTAATTATTTTATCCTTAGTCCGGTCAGGGTGTATTTTGAAGTGAAATTTGTCATAGAGCAACTTTTTCACTAATCTTTGCTTTGACCTGATAAAGTATATGAGCCGCTAAGGTAACGGGACATGAACAGTCAAAATAAATTCAGTGATTGATGCTATAACTTAAGGGGTTCAAACACATAAATATAATATGTATAATGTCTAGCAGGAGGCATAGATCATGGTTTGATCGTCCCTTAAATACTGTTGTTATAATAAACGATATTACAATAACAGCAGGATTTGTGGTTAAGTGTTTAAAGCCAGTCGCCAGCTGCCATTGTGACTCTCAAAGACAAAAAAGTCAAGCATTTGAGAGATGCCGAACCAGTCTATGATGTCAAGCGCTGTCAAAACTGTTACAGGCTCGAGCAATTCTCTGATGTGTGTCGCCTCTCACCACATCTCGGAAGCACCACAGCAGGAATAGAAAAACTCTCGCCTCAGACTGCGACGCAATTGCTCTAAATATCACTTACGTCTCTCATACAAGCCAATATGGGGGGATAAAACACACCCTGCACCCGGTTTGGCTCGCACATGCGTCGACCACAAGAAAAGGCTCGTTAAGGCACTGCCCGGAAAACCACAGCTGCCAGGGCTGCTTTTACAAACACATTAGAAATCCACACAATTCCTACCCGTGTCAGAATGTGTACCACACACACCTCCCCGATCATTTTCCCATGTATCCCTGCTGCAGGATTTCATTCTGATTGTTGAGGATAGACGTCAAGGCAGTAGTAGTAGTTGGTGGTGTTGTGGTCTTCGCCTTTCCAACACTCAGATTTTCCAAAAGAAAATAGGTCTCCCTATGTCTAGCATTAAAAAATTACAGTTGGTACAAAATGCGGCTGCTAGACTTTTGACAAGAACAAGAAAGTTTGATCATATTACGCCTATACTGGCTCACCTGCACTGGCTTCCTGTGCACTTAAGAAGTGACTTTAAGGTTTTACTACTTACGTATAAAATACTACACGGTCTAGCTCCGTCCTATCTTGTCGATTGCATTGTACCATATGTCCCGGCAAGAAATCTGCGTTCAAAGAACTCCGGCTTATTAGTGATTCCCAGAGCCCAAAAAAAGTCTGCGGGCTATAGAGCGTTTTCTATTCGGGCTCCAGTACTATGGAATGCCCTCCCGGTAACAATTAGAGATGCTACCTCAGTAGAAGCATTTAAGTCCCATCTTAAAACTCATTTGTATACTCTAGCCTTTAAATAGCCCCCCTGTTAGACCAGTTGATCTGCCGTTTCTTTTCTTTTCTCCTCTGCTCCCCTTTTCCTTGAGGCGGGGGGGGCACAGGTCCGGTGGCCATGGATGAAGTGCTGGCTGTCCAGAGTCGGGACCCGGGGTGGACCGCTCGCCTGTGCATCGGCTGGGAACATCTCTGCGCTGCTGACCCGTCTCCGCTCGGGATGGTGTCCTGCTGGCCCCACTATGGACTGGACTCTTACTATTATGTTGGATCCACTATGGACTGGACTCTCACAATATTATGTCAGACCCACTCGACATCCATTGCTTTCGGTCTCCCCTAGAGGTGGGGGGTTACCCACATATGCGGTCCTCTCCAAGGTTTCTCATAGTCATTCACATCGACGTCCCACTGGGGTGAGTTTTTCCTTGCCCGTATGTGGGCTTTGTACCGAGGATGTCGTTGTGGCTTGTGCAGCCCTTTGAGACACTTGTGATTTAGGGCTATATAAATAAAGATTGATTGATTGATTGATTGAAAGCTGCTTTAGCAAAGTCCACCACGCTTCCTGACATTCGCAGCATGGAAAGAGGGTCAAAGGTGTAGAGTATATATATATATATATATGTATATATACATATATATATATACAGGCCAAAGGTTTGGACACACCTTCTCATTTCAATGCGTTTTCTTTATTTCCATGACTATTTACATTGTAGATTGTCACTGAAAGCATCAAAACTGTGACACCTGTGATGTGAAAACCCTTTCAGGTGACTACCTCTTGAAGCTCATCGAGAGAATGCCAAGAGTGTGCAAAGCCGCAATCCGAGCAAAGGGTGGCTATTTTGAAGAAACTAGCATACAAAACATTTTTTCAGTTACTTCACCTTTATTTGTTAAGTACATAACTGCACACGTGTAAATTCATAGTTTTGATACGTTCAGTGACAATCTACAATGTAAATAGTCATGAAATAAAGAAAACACATTGAATGAGAAGGTGTGTCCAAACTATATATATATATATACATATATATATATATATATATATATATATATATATATATATATATATATATATATATATATATATATATATATATATATATATATATATATATACAGGTAAAAGCCAGTAAATTAGAATATTTTGAAAAACTTGATTTATTTCAGTAATTGCATTCAAAAGGTGTAACTTGTACATTATATTTATTCATTGCACACAGACTGATGCATTCAAATGTTTATTTCATTTAATTTTGATGATTTGAAGTGGCAACAAATGAAAATCCAAAATTCCGTGTGTCACAAAATTAGAATATTACTTAAGGCTAATACAAAAAAGGGATTTTTAGAAATGTTGGCCAACTGAAAAGTATGAAAATGAAAAATATGAGCATGTACAATACTCAATACTTGGTTGGAGCTCCTTTTGCTTCAATTACTGCGTTAATGCGGCGTGGCATGGAGTCGATGAGTTTCTGGCACTGCTCAGGTGTTATGAGAGCCCAGGTTGCTCTGATAGTGGCCTTCAACTCTTGTGCGTTTTTGGGTCTGGCATTCTGCATCTTCCTTTTCACAATACCCCACAGATTTTCTATGGGGCTAAGGTCAGGGGAGTTGGCGGGCCAATTTAGAACAGAAATACCATGGTCCGTAAACCAGGCACAGGTAGATTTTGCGCTGTGTGCAGGCGCCAAGTCCTGTTGGAACTTGAAATCTCCATCTCCATAGAGCAGGTCAGCAGCAGGAAGCATGAAGTGCTCTAAAACTTGCTGGTAGACGGCTGCGTTGACCCTGGATCTCAGGAAACAGAGTGGACCGACACCAGCAGATGACATGGCACCCCAAACCATCACCCAACCATGCAAATTTTGCATTTCCTTTGGAAATCGAGGTCCCAGAGTCTGGAGGAAGACAGGAGAGGCACAGGATCCACGTTGCCTGAAGTCTAGTGTAAAGTTTCCACCATCAGTGATGGTTTGTACATGTAGAAGAAGGAGAAACACAGGCATGTCTGGATGACTCGCCTCCATTTTTCCAGTGGTTAGCTCCGGTTGTTATGAAGCTGGCTGTGGCGCGTTCTTTCTGACGTCACTACCTGTGTGAGGCGCAGTCTTTCTGACTTCACTTCCTCTCCGAAGTTAGTTTGTAAACGATCAATGAGTCCATACAAAGCTAAGAGTCGGAGATTCAAGAAATACACGGCGCACTTAGCCGTGTAAAAAATGATCCAAGGTGGGGAATCTTAAACGACGGTTTAGTGTGGCTGACACGATGCTTAGGCTACATAATTATTCGTTTAAGGGGTTATCCGGCTTAGTGTAGACATAGCCTTAGTCAGTATAGGATTGCAAAGAAAATCAGCAGTCAGTGGATTGAAGTCAAATAAAATGTAGCGCAAAAGGTAGGGATGTCCGATAACATCTGACTGCCGATATTATCGGCCGATAAATGCTTTAAAATGTAATATCAGAAATGATCGGTATCGGTTTCAAAATTATCGGTATCTGTTTCAAAAAGTAAAATTTATGACTTTTTGAAACACCGCTGTGTACACGGACGTAGGAAGAAGTACAGAGTGCCGATAAACCTTGAAGGCACTGCCTTTGCGTGCCGGCCCAGCCACATAATATTTTCGGCTTTTGTGAATGCAAGGCATACTTGGTCAACAGCCATACAGGTCACACTGAGGGGGGCCGTATAAACAGCTTTAACACTGTTACAAATATGCGCCACACTGTGAACCCACACAAGAATGACAAACACATTTTGGGAGAACATCCACACCGTAACACAACATAAACACAACAGAACAAATACCCAGAAGCCCTTGCAGCACTAACTCTTCCGGGACGCTACAATATACACCCCCGGCCCACCTCAACCTCCTAATGCTCTCTCAGGGAGAGCATGTCCCAAATTCCAAACTGCTGTTTTGAGGCATGTTAAAAAAAATAATGCACTTTGTGACTTCAATAATAAATATGGCCATGTTGGCACTTTTTTCCATAAACATGAGTTGATTTATTTTGGAAAACCTTGTTACATTGTTTAATGCATCCAGCGGGGCACCACAACAAAATTAGGCATAATAATGTGTTAATTCCACGACTGTATATATCGGCATCGGTTGATATCGGGATCGGTAATTAAGAGTTGGACAATATCGGAATATCGGATATCGGCAAAAAAGCCATTATCGGACATCTCTACCAAAAGGGTATATATTCGGAAATATCCCAACAGTGTGTAAAGCCGAGCAGTGCAGCAATCAGCCTGCTTCAAACAAGCCCGGTGACATCATCGTATAGCGTCACACGTTACAATACTATTTTAATGTCAGAGCCCGAAAGGTCTCCCAGTTGACTCAGTCTTCTAAAAACACTTCCAACGCCACAAAAAAACACGCAGCCCACTCGCTCTTAAGAACCGTGCATTCTGAGCCCTGCTAGTCATTTGTGTGACCGCAATTAAATGCTCGAAGAAGGGAACAGGGGGTATTTTTATGAAAGCAATAATTGCTTGTAAGGACTTGGTGTGTTTATGTTAGGGACCATTAGCTGCAAAGATCAGACCTCAGATATGCAAACTTCCCTCTGGGAGGCATTTCAACACTTCAGCTTGCCCCTGACACTGCAGGGCCACACAGACATGGGGCTTTCATTAACCATTTGTGATTTTATGAGGATTTTTTTTTTTTTTAAAGGATCAGCTTGGGTGGTTTTTAGAGTGTTAAAGTGGCCGTAAGATAGAAGAAAAAAAATGTCAATGACTTCTGAAGATATAAAATATCAACTCCATCACTTTAAGTTTTTCTCACCAGGGGTTTGTCCTGTGATGGAACACTTTGCCTCATTCACACCATTGCATGCCTGCGTGTCGAGCTGTTTGACAGCATTGCACAGCTCAACTGTTTTCTTATAGATTATCACAGCTACCAAAAGGACCTTGTCTAAACAGATATTACCCTCGTGCTTAGGTCTGCCCCAGACAATGTCTGCTTGTTTAGAATTTTTGCAGAGCTTAATAAAGTTTGACAAAAATCTGCAAACTACTGCAAGGATGAAAGCCCACAGTTAAAGCAGGTGTGATCAAGCGTTGTCTCACGTTTTAACAAAATAACAATCATGTACATTTAAGATGCTGAAACTAAGGCGTTAATACGGTTTAATCCATCATCTTTATTGATAGGGGTGTCCTAATACAACTTTTTCACTTCCGATACGATACCGATATTGGTCGATAGTAGAGATGTCTGATAATGGCTTTTTTGCCGATATCCGATATTGTCCAACTCTTAATTACCGATTCAGACATCAACCAATACTGATATATACAGTCGTGGAATTAACACATTATTATGCCTAATTTTTTTGTGATGCCCCGCTGGATGCATTAAACAATGTAACAAGGATTTCCAAAATAAATCAACTCAAGTTATGGGGAAAAAAATGCCATATTTATTATTGGAGTCACAAAGTGCATTATTTTTTTTAACATGCCTCAAAACAGCAGCTTGGAATTTGGGACATGCTCTCCCTGAGAGAGCATGAGGAGGTTGAGGTGGGCGGGTGAGGGGGGGGGTGTATATTGTAGCGTCCCGGAAGAGTTAGTGCTGCAAGGGGTTCTGGGTATTTGTTCTGTTGTGTTTATGTTGTGTTACGGTGCGGATGTTCTCCCGAAATGTGTTTGTCATTCGGGTTTGGTGTGGGTTCACAGTGTGGCGCATATTTGTAACAGTGTTAAAGTTGTTTATACGGCCACCCTCAGTGTGACCTGTATGGCTGTAGACAAAGTATGACTTGCATTCACTTATGTGTGTGAAAAGCCGTAGATATTACGTGATTGGGCCGACACGCAAAGAAGGTGCCTTTAAGGTTTATTGGCGTTCCGTATGTCTCACTACGTCCGAGTACCACTCCGTACAGCGGCGTTTTAAAAAGTGATACATTTTACTTTTTTAAAACCGATACCGATAATTTCCAATATTGCATTTATCGTCCGATAATATCGGCAGTCCGATATTATCGGACATCCCTAGTCGATACCATATTGATCCGGCACGAATCATACATACATATTATTTTGTAGTTAGTGTGGAACGTTACAAAAGGCTAGATCAAGGGAAATTAAACAGGGAACATTGGAAGGTATGAAAAACCCTAACCTATTTATTATTATTATTTTGTATATATCTGAAATGCACTCATTCTGTCTTTAATTAGGTTGAAGTGAACTGGTGATGGACGCATCCGACTTTGCCCGCTAAGCCACGCCCCCTTGGTTACTGTTATTATGTGCCACACACTTTCGTCAAAGATGGCGGAAAATAAGCAATCGCTCGCTGGAATTTCCGACAAAATTAGCATATCTTTCCTTTCCGATGCTGAAAATCTGTCACAGTGATCACTGAAAGGGACCCAATCATGCAAAACCAGCTTGTCTTACCTATTGTTAACTGCTGTTGTTCATTTGGGATCTGCATAAGTCCCGAAAATTTGAAATCAAAGCATTGAGGCATTACGGAGATATTTATAAAACAATCTTATTGGTGATGTCACCAATTGATAACATCGTCAGCGGATTATCCATATATGGTGTGTATCAACCCAGACTGCCTTGCGCACGTCCGCCATTTTTAGTTTATGCACACGCATCTGTAGTTAAGTTTACAAAATGGCCGAGATTTGGCTCGAAGAAGGAAAATGTTGTTATTGGTTGTATTACCCAACACAGGACACTATTTAAACCTCCAGTCTCATCTGAAGAAGTAAGAAGTGCCTGGCTACCTTTTTTTCAACTGTGAATAAGTCGCTTCGAGTGTGTGCCAAGAGTTCTACTTTACTCACTGACTTTCACAAAAAGGTGGATTTTTCCGAAAAAATACTTTTAATGGCAGGCTCTGTGACTACTATTTGTGGCAATGGAGGAGACAATGAAACAGTAAGTAATAACAGTACGTTAGAAATGTGTGAATGACTCCTGAGCAATGTTAGCTCAATTTGTTGTGTAGCTAGCTTAGCCTTTTACTGTAAGACAATAGCATCATCGTCCTCAGGCAAAATAAAAAAAGATTTTCCTAAAAACTACTTTTAATCGGATCAATGTCTACTGTGTTTGGCAATGGACGAGTAAGTTATATAATCCGTTATTATGTGAGCAAAGTAGCTCGTAGCATAGCTGATAGCCTTTAGCCTCTATTGTTTACAACTCGAAGCAGCCGAGCAGCCAAGTTCTTTACATGATAATAGAAGATAAAAACCTTTTATTGTCAATATACACATGTATACGTGTCCCAGGATCAAGCGTTACAAAGTTAGACTCGTGTATAGTTCCAGACCTGTACGTCAGCCGTGTTTCCTTCCTCTCTCTCGTCCGTCCGCATCGCCTCCTTCCTTAGTGCCGCCGAAGAAACTGAACTCGCTATATTTATTTCATTTTTTCTTTTTTTTTTTTCTTCGGTCAATGGTCAACAAAATAAACAAACAGTTTTACATAAACAAACAGCTGTACATTCATAAATAAAAAATGTTGCAGTTTGAAAGGGTTTAAGCTGAAGTTGAACACTTATTGCGCCTAACCCTATAAACAAAGTCAAATACAAGATGAGCTTCCAAAAATTATGACATTTCCTTTTCACAACATATTATAAATACACATTGTACACAAAATAAATAGTGTTCAATTATATACACAGTAAAGGCATGTGAAATATCCTTGTACACATGTTAAACATTTGCACCAATTATATACTATATACAAACAATTCTACTTCCATTATTATTTATATCCCACATTTAGTTTTGAATTAACATTGATCATAGTATTAACTACTGTGTTGATTCAAGAGTGATATATTTTTTTCAAGACAATGGTCTTAAAGTGTTTTTTAAATGTGTGAATGGAACTGGAACATTTAAAGGAATCATCCATATATCACTTGGGATGTTTTGTTGTAGTGAAAGTCACTCAAAACAGGTCTCGGTCATCGATGTACGTAGTGCACAATAAAAGCAAAAAAGCTAAAAAACTACAAAAAAAAATGCTGACAGACAGAGGCAAAGGTTCATTTGCATCTAAAAACTCCGCCTCTCAAAACAAACATTTTTGAAAGGGAGCAAAAAAGTGACTTGAAAATAGGTCTGTAAAACAAAATCAATGCAATTTTTTCACTAAAGAAACACTATTATATGTAATGTATACCACAAGGGGGTGTTTTAAAAGTAGTAAAAAATATTATATGACCCCTTTAAGAGGGAACTAAACTACTTCACCAAAGACTACTTTCAGAAGGCGGAAATTGCGATCTGAGTATTAATGCAATAATACTATCTGATCATGCAACAAATATTACCATACTACAATTTTTTTTCAAACAAATACTTCAATATCTATTTGCCATTTCGACTAATGATTTCAAAGCAAGTTAGTCATGAATTTGTACGTTAAAAAAATATTTAATAATCAAATGCAAAGACAATTGTGTAATAATTTCATGAGGCGTTTGTATATTAATATATTTATTAGTATTCACCGTTACAAGCGGTCTTCTGAAGGCAGACATAAATGTAACGTGGCCCTCAATGAAAACCAGTTGACACCACTGGTCCATATGTTACTATTAGTGGTTTAAATGAACATGCATGTTTAAAAATGTCCGTATTTTTCAAACTTACTGATGATATCGAATAAAAAAATGCCTGCACGTTAAAGCTGTCTCAGAGAAGCAACTTGTCATGTCTGTGATCATGTTTTGTTTAAGTTATGTTCTGTTTGGGTTTTGTACAGTATTTTCCGCACCATAAGGCGCCCTGGGTTATAAGCCGCGCCTTCAATGAACGGCATATTTCAAAACTTTGTCCACCTATAAGCCGCCCCGTATTATAAGCCGCATCTAACTGCGCTAAAGGAATGTCAAAAAAACAGTCAGATAGGTCAGTCAAACTTTAATAATATATTAAAAACCAGGGTGATGTGGGCGCGCATGGAGTCGTATATCAACATGGACGGAGCTGCGTGAAAAAAGCCACCCGGCCTCTTCGCGTAAACTTACCTTAACCACTCGCTCATCTTTTCTTCATCCATCCATCCCTTCGAGTTAGCTTTTATGATGACGCCGGCTGGAAAGGTCTCTTTTGGCAAGGTCTTCCTTTTGAATATCACCATGGGTGGAAGTTTCTGGCCATTAGCATGGCAAGCTAGAACCACAGTGAAGGATGACTTCTCATTCCCTGTGGTGCGAATATTCACCGTACGTGCTCCCGTTGTATCCACAGTGCGGTTCACAGGAATATCAAAAGTCAGTGGAACCTCGTCCATGTTGATAATGTTCTCTGGCCGGATCTTTTTTTCAGCTATCTTGTTTTTACAATATGCACGGAAAGTAGCCAGCTTTTCTTGAAAGTCTTTAGGCAGTTGCTGTGAAATAGTAGTCCGTGTGCGGATGGAGAGATTGCGTCTTTTCATGAACCGGAAACCTGTCGCTTAGTAGGAGCCATTTTGTGGTCTTTACAGATGTAAACACACAAAGGAAATGAAACGTAATATCCGCGCGCTTCTTCTTCTTCTACGCGGGCGGGTGGTTGCTTACAGTAGGAGAAGAAGCGCTTCCTGTTCTATGGGGGCGGGTGCTTACCTTGGCGGTTGCTTGCGTAGAAGAAGAAGCACTTCCTCTTCTACGGGGAAAAAAGATGGCGGCTGTTTACTGTAGTTGCGAGACCGAAACTTTATGAAAATGAATCTTAATATTAATCCATATATAAAGTGCACCGGGTTATAAGCCGCACTGTCAGCTTTTGAGTAAATTTGTGGTTTTTAGGTGCGGCTAATAGTGCGGAAAATACGGTACACTTAGTTCCTGCTTTTTCACTCCCTTGTTTTGTCACCATAGCAACCATTAGTTTCACCTGTTTCACATTTTGAGTCACGCACCTGTTTTCACTAATCATGTCACCAGTATTTAAACTTGTAGTTGCCAGGCAGTCAGCCTGGCGACATTACCTCTGCTCACTTCATGCCATGCTACTTCTGATACTCATTCCTGTTCATAGTTATGCTTCTTGCCATGCCACGTAAGTTTTGTGTTTTCATGTCACGGTTAGCGAGTTTTGCTTCATGTTCATAGTTTCTGCCTTTGTGCAAGTTTTTGTTTCATTAGCCAAGTTTTTGTACTTCCGCCTTGTGCGCGCCTTTTATTCCTTTTTTATTGTAATAATAAAATATTGGCGACTTGTCCAGGGTGTACCCCGCCTTCCGCCCGATTGTAGCTGAGATAGGCTCCAGCGCCCCCGCGACCCCAAAAGGGAATAAGCGGTAGAAAATGGATGGATGGATGGATGGATAATAAAATATGTCCTTACCTTCACGCCTTGCCCGCGCCAACTTTCCTTTGCATTCCGGGAAAACAAAACACCCCATAGTCCCCTTGTTGACACAACTAACAATTTGCAGTCATATTGTCATGGTAAAATGTACATTCAATTAGGGTTGCAACGATAAATCGTAAAAAAACAACTACTATTATATTGCAAAAAAGCTTTGATTCATATTCTGTTGCGTTGATTAATCGCTAATAATTGTAACTTATACAAATTTGAAAAATCCGGACCGCATAGTTTTAAATACGCAAATATAGTTTCCGCATGGCCTCTGCAATAAAACGCACATGAGAGGGGCGTTGGTTCCGTGAATTGTGTGGCGGCGGCGAACAGCAAAGAAAATGTATTTCATTTTTAGTTCAGTTAATGCACACATGTTAAAAGTGCAATTTCAACAGTGGTGTGACGTCAGGGCCAGCAAGGCCTTCTCTGTTGGCCTAACATAACCAGAAATCATGATCATAATTAAAGATAAAAATGGTTTTTAATTTACTGTCCCTAAATATCTAAAAGTATTCATATTCCTTCATGTCATATTATGCTCCTTCCAGCGCTGTTGTTTTTAGGTTATAGAGTTTTTATCCAATCAGAATTCAGCTAGCTTATGTTGCCATGCTGTACGAAATTTCCCCGAGGCCTTCAGAATCAACCATGCGGGCGTCCGTGCACTGTAAGTAAACGGGCACAAACATTTGACAGACAGTTGCGATAGCCAATCAGATCACAAGTTGTTGTCAGTAAGGCCTTCTAGATGGCCTAAGGCAGATATATTGTGATGTTATGAGCTAGGTAACATAAGAACTCCATTACCCAGCATGCCACAGTAGTGAAGGGTTTTATACGATTACTTGATTAATCAAACAAACTAACCAATAGATTAAAGTAAAGTAAAGTACCAATGAATGTCACACACACACACACACTCGGTTTGGTGAAATGATTCAGTGCATTTGACCCATCACCCTTGATCACCCCCTGAGAGGTGAGGAGAGCAGTGAGCAGCAGCGGTGGCCACGCCTGGGAATAATTTTTGGTGATTCAACCCCCAATTCCAACCCTTGATACTGAGTGGGAGGTAATGGGTCCCATTTTTATAGTCTTTGGTATGACTCCATTAATAACAATAATCGATAGCTTCAGCCCTACTTTTAATGATGTTTAGTAGCTAAACTTTCTCAAATCCTTATTACTAGCTAACAACAAACAAAACTAACGTATGTGTTACCTGGGGCGTACTTTACGCCCTCAAAGCCGGATATAATGCCGACAACACTTTGGAAAGTTACACTGCAAAAAGTCAGTGTTCAAAAACAAGAAAAAAAAATACAAAAATTAGGGGTATTTTATTTGAACTAAGCAAAATTATATGCCAATAGAACAAGACAATTTGGCTTGTCGAGACTTTCCAAAACAAGTAAAATGAGCTAACCTCAATGAACTCACAAATACCTTAAAATGAGTATATTCTCACTAATAACAAGTGCACTTTTCTTGGTAGAAAAAAAACAATAGACCTTTTTGCTCAATATGTTGAAAAATATTCTTGCTAGTGCCATCATCTTGACATAATGATATGCGCTCGGCATCATGATTTTTTTTTTCATGCTTGAAGTAAGAAATTATTACTTTAAAAAAGTAGTTTTATACTTGTGAGTGTTAATGACACAGCTTTGCATCAGTTGATATTCTAGTTTCAAGCATGTTTTACTCAATATAGGTCATAAAATCTCATCTACAAGCTGTAATATCGTACTGAGATCATTTCGGACCAAAACCCTTAAAACAAGTAAAACACTCTAACATAAAATCTGCATAGTGAGAAGAATTATCTTATCAGACAGAAAATAAGCAAATGTCACCCTTATTTGAGATATTTAATCTTACTTAGATTTCAGTTTCTGCATTGTAGCGGATAAAGGTTAGAAACATCCACTTTAATACAAGCATAGTAGAACATGATAATCTGCTTATCGCCTCTAAAATCGCATTGACTGATTGAAAAATACCTCCCTTGAACTGACTGAGGCTAATAAAACGAACACTTGTGAGCACAGCCCACCTGCAGGATATACCTTCATCTGCTGGAAGCTGTGATCTTTGCACGGGAAATACCATAATCCGTTTAAGTCTTGAAGTCGTCATCTGGGGACCACCAACACAATGAGAGGGGGCCCCAGCTAAAAAAAAAACAAAAACCTCCAAATAAATGTTTAGCAAAAACCCACTAATCATGTCTGCCTTCATGCCTAGTCTTAAATCACACACCGTCTTTCAGACTATATTCACTCAGATGGCCTGAATTTGTAGTTTTCAACTCTTTATTTGTTTAAGTTCGAACTGAGTGATGCAAGCAAACAAGAGTATAAACAGTTCATCTTTTGCACAAGTGACCTTTAACCTTTCTCCATGCCCCCGAGGCAGCATTGCTATACATGATGAAACGGAACATCCGCATAGGCACCAAGCTGTCTATACTCTTCTGTCATATAGACGCCCTTGTAAACGCAACAGAATGTATCCAAATAAATGCGATTAAAAAAAATAATAACTTAAGACAAACACAAGTAACTCACACAGTCTATTGAAATCATACTCCCCTCCAACCACTCATATAACAGCCATTATATATTGTCTATAACAGTGGTTCTTAACCTTGTTGGAGGTACCAAACCCCACCAGTTTCATATGCGCATTCACCGAACCCTTCTTTAGTGAAAAATAAAATGTGTTTTTTTTCAAATTCAAGAAAAAGTTACCGGTATATGTTTTTTTTACTGGTGCACAAAATGAACCGTGCATGAACATAACCTTGTTCAAAGAACAAAACCAACACAGTGCATGAACTCACAACAAATTACGCCCTTTACACACATTACCATGAATTGATTAAAGTGGACCCAGACTTAAACAAGTAGAAAAACTTATTCGGGTGTTACCATTTAGTGGTCAATTGTAAGGAATATGTACTGTACTGTGTAAACCAGGGGTCCCCAAACTACGGATACGGCCCCCCAGCATCCAAAATCTGTCCCACAGGAAGCCCCAAGTATTGTATTTTTATTTTTATTTTTTTAAATCTTTCCTTTCTAATCCATTTTCTACCGCTTGTTACTCTCGGTGTCTCCTAGCCGCTCAGGCAAATCATATTGTCTAAAAATAAATTTTCCCATCGATAACGTGACAATGTTAAAGGGGAACATTATCACCAGATCTATGTAAGCGTCAATATATACCTTGATGTTGCAGAAAAAAGATCATATATATTTTTTAACCGATTTCCGAACTCTAAATGGGTGAATTTTGGCGAATTAAACGCCTTTCTATTATTCGCTCTCGGAGCGATGACGTCACGTTGTGACGTCACATCGGGAAGCAATCCGCCATTTTCTCACTTTCGTCGGTGTGTTGTCGGAGGGTGTAACAACACGAACAGGGACGGATTCAAGTTGCACCAGTGGCCCAAAGATGCGAAAGTGGCAAGAAATTGGACGAAATTTGTTCAAAATACGAGGCTGTGGGGAAAGCCGACGAAATGGTCAGTCGTTTGTTCCGCACACTTTACCGACGAAAGCTATGCTACGACAGAGATGGCAAGAATGTGTGGATATCCTGCGACACTCAAAGCAGATGCTGACATCAACTCCAAAACTGGACAGATCAGCTTTCAGGAAAAGAGAGCGGATGAGGGTATGTCTACAGAATATATTAATTGATGAAAACGTTAATCATTACTCGCGGTTTTACGTAAATTATTATACATAAACTGTGTTTACCAGTAATTTAGCTTAAAAACATTTATTTTTTTCAATCATTCGAGTACATTCGGGTTGTCTTGTGTAATGCAGTATTTTGTGTCTATTTAGGTATGGTTAACCTGAGTGCTGAAATCGTGGAAAAATATATGAAATGGGCTGTGTGCACTCTCAAAGTGCATGTTGTTGCCAAATGTATTTCATATGATGTAAACCTAGTTCATAGTTGTTAGTTTCCTTTAATGCCAAACAAACACATACCAATCGTTGGTTAGAAGGCGATCGCCGAATTCGTCCTCGCTTTCTCCCGTGTCGCTGGCTGTCGTGTCGTTTCCGTCGGTTTCGCTTGCATACGGTTCAAACCGATATGGCTCAATAGCTTCAGTTTCTTCTTCAATTTCGTTTTCGCTACCTGCCTCTACACTACAACCATCCGTTTCAATACATGCGTAATCTGTTGAATCGCTTAAGCCGCTGAAATCCGAGTCTGAATCCGAGCTAATGTCGTTATAGCTTGCTGTTCTATGCGCCATGTTTGTTTGTGTTGGCATCACTATGTGACGTCACAGGAAAATGGACGGGTGTATATAACGATGGTTAAAATCAGGTACTTTGAAGCTTTTTTTAGGGATATTGCGTGATGGGTAAAATTTTGAAAAAAACTTCGAAAAATAAAATAAGCCACTGGGAACTGATTTTTAATGGTTTTAACCCTTCTGAAATTGTGATAATGTTCCCCTTTAAATGTTGATGAACATCAATGTTAATTGATGTTAAATGACAAAACGGATTATAA
The DNA here is from genome assembly GCF_033978685.3 of Nerophis lumbriciformis. NCBI lineage: Eukaryota > Metazoa > Chordata > Actinopteri > Syngnathiformes > Syngnathidae > Nerophis > Nerophis lumbriciformis. Next base: position 20,817,952 of record NC_084575.2, read on the forward strand.
AGACAATGTATATATGTGTATATATATATATATATATATATATATATATATATACAGCCTGGCCCCCGGCCTAATTTTTTTAACCCAATGCGGCCCCCGAGTCAAAAAGTTTGGGGACCCCAAGTGTAAACCGTACTGTTTCATATAATGTATTCTCTTCCTTTGCAATCTGCTAGTAAAAGTTTCAATCGATCAATCAAACAACCTGCAAATCAGTAGAAAATTAGAGGGAACATTGTTTGGGGGTATCCATAATACGCTGATAGGGAGAAGTTTTTATTTACACGATAAGTCGGATGTGTCTTTACCTCCGTGGCAGAGGCTCCGCCGAACCCCTGAGGCCGACTCACCGAACCCCTAGGGTTCGATCGAACCCAGGTTAAGTACCACTGGTCTATAATCTATATACAGTTGTGGTCAAAAGTTGACATACACTTGTAAAGAACATAATGTCATGGCTGTCTTGAGTTTCCAATAATTTCTACAACTCTTATGTTTTTGTGATCGAGTGATTGGAGCACATACTTGTTGGTCACAAAAAAAATTCAGGAAGTTTTGGGGGTTTTTATGGGTCTACTGAAAATGCGGCCAAATCTGCTGGGTCAAAAGTATACATACAGCAATGTTAATATTTGGTTACATGTCCCTTGGCAAGTTTCACTGCAATAAGGCGCTTTTGGTAGCCATCCACAAGCTTCTGGTTGAATTTTTGACCACTCCTCTTGACAATATTGGTGCAGTTCAGCTAAATTTGTTGGTTTTCTGACATGGACTTGTTTCTTCAGTATTGTCCAAACGTTTAAGTCAGGACTTTGGGAAGGCCATTCTAAAACCTTAATTCTAGCCTGATTTAGCCATTTCTTTACAACTTTTGACGTGTGTTTGGGGTCATTGTCCTGTTGGAACACCCAACTGCGCCCAAGACATGATTTTAGGTTGTCCTGAAGAATTTGGAGGAAAACCTCCTTTTTCATTGTCCCATTTACTCTTTGTAAAGCACCAATTCCATTGGCAGCAAAACAGGCCCAGAGCATAATACTACCACCACCATGCTTGACGGTAGGTCTGGTGTTCCTGGGATTAAAGGCCTCACCTTTTCTCGTCCAAACATATTGCTGGGTATTGTGGCCAAACAGCTCAATTTTTGTTTCATCTGACATCACATGGACAAAGATAAGACCTTCTGGAGGAAAGCTCTGTGGTCAGATGAAAAAAATTCTTTATAAGTGTATTTAAACGTTTGATCATGACTGTATGTAGTCAGGTATATCATAGGAGCAATGACAAGTTGAATTCTTAATGGGGCAGGACCTATATTTATTTACAGAAAAAGGCACAACACAACAAAAAAAGAATGGTTTGGTCTGAATGAACAATCCACTGCAACCATGCTACAATAATAAAAACATGTATCGGGACACTACAATATTTGTCACTTTCAGAAATAACTGTTTTTACTACATGCAACAATTTAACTAAGAATAATTCAAATACATTTTTTATAACAATATTAAATATTGTACTTAATTAATAATTGTGTGAAAACACCATAGCATTCACACATATGGTTTTCTACACCAAAAGTAATCTATTTATTTAACGTATTACTATTCTTCTTCTCCAGATTTTGGTGCACTCTACCGTCCACATTTTCACCCGATTCATCTTCAAACTGTTCAGCCTATTCGGGAATCGCAAGCGTTCCCTTGACAAATTCCAAAAATTTGCCAGATTTCCCAGAATTCCATGTTTTCCGGGACATTTTTCCCATTCAAAATGAATTGGCCATTTTTCAAACTTCCACCATTTACACATTCTTCAACTAATTCCAACCATTCCACCTTCACAACATTCCACCACTCTGGAAATTTCAAACTACCCTTTTTCGAAGCTAAAAAAAATTCCAGGATTTTCCAGCATTCCTGGTTTTCCAAAGCCCTATTTCCACCCTTTGTTCTGGCGGCTACTCATCCCACATTTTTCAATCGATTCAAACCGTTCCCACTTCAAACTGTTCAGCCTATTCAGGAATCGCAGACTTTCCCTTGACAAATTCCAAAAATTCCCTGATTTTCCAGAATTCCAGGTTTTCCGGGACATTTTTCCCATTCAAAATGAATTGGCCATTTTTCAAACTTCCACCATTTCCACATTTTTCAACCTATTCAAACCATTCCACCTTCAACACATTCCACCATTTTGGAAATTCAAACTACCCTTTTTCCAAGTTTAAAAAAAATTCCAGGATTTTCCAGAATTCCTGGTTTTCCAAAGCCCTATTTCCACCATTTTGTCTGGCGACTACTCCTCCCACATTTTTCAATCCACTTCAACCGTTCTACCGTCAAAACAATTCTCTTAATCAGGAAAAAAAAACAAAGTTGTTTTTTAAACTGGAAAAATTCCCGGTTTTCCTGTAATTTCAGGAATTCCGTGATACCATTTCTCAATTGAACACGTTACTACTTCAACATTTCTCGACCCATTTGAAAAATTTCAACACCAACCATTTCAACTCATTCAGACCATTCAAGTTTTTTACTATTTTAAAAAAAATTCCCGCTTTTCCCGAAATTCCTAATTTTGGAGGAAATTCCCATTGAAATGAATGGGACATTCTTCAAAGTTCCACAATTCCCAAATTTTTTATCTGATTCAAACTGTTCCAGCTTCAAAATATTAAGCCTGTTTGAATATTCTAATTCTAATTCTAATCAACAATTTTTTTTTTTTAATTCCAGGATTTCAGTTCAACTTCAGCATTGGAGCATTCACACGCAATTCCTTCAGAAATTGTGTCTTCTAGTTCCATCCATCCATTTTCTACCGCTTATTCCCTTCGGGGTCGCGGGGAGCGCTGGAGCCTATCTCAGCTACAAATTGTCTTATATTATTTTAATTTATATCTGAATGATCATTTCATGTATTATTTTGTATTTATGATTAACAATTTATTCCCTTTTATTCATTACTTTGAGAAAATAACTATTTTATAGTCTTATTTTTAACATTTCACTAACTATACTGTCATTTATTTCAACTTCTAATTACTTACTGGTATTTGTTTCCGCTTTTTTCTTAATATAAATGGTAAGATGTAAACAAACTAAACATTGTAAAAGAGTCAACATGGAAAAGTTACAGTGGTTTTGAGTTATTTCGATATAGTTACATTGTGATGCACTGCTTATTTCCAGTTTCTCATGACATGTCCGAATAGCAGTAGGAAGAAGCAGAGTTTATTTAATCCTATACCCCTTTTCCATTTCAAAACAATGTCTTACACATGTGTTGGTTCACTTCCTGCGCTTAATTTGTAACACAAATAAATTAAATACATAGATAATAAAGTTATCATGAATAAACAGTTAAGTTATGGTGTAAATTAGTATGAGTAGATATCGTAGAAGGGGTATAGGTTTAATAACATGTGCTTCTTAAAACTCCTTTTCGGATTTGTTGAGTTGTGGAAATGTAACCAATGGTTCCTAATGCAAATTGTTAAGCATGTCTGAAACAAATAAACAATACCATAGCATCCATTTATTATTATTAATAGGTCAATATTAATAAAGGCATCTTATTCTACCTTAATTCCTTCAAAACATTTTCAAATGTATTTACATGCATTATTTCGAGTCACATTTTTATTCTTTTTGTCTTTTCCTTTATCACCGGATTTTTTGTTATCCCATTTTATTTTATTTATTTTTGATTCTTTCAACACCATTTTCCCATTCCTGGTAAAACTGTAAATGATTTACTGTGTTGTTCAAAGACATGGAGGAGGTGTATAGACAGGGGCGTAGCACCATGTCCTGGGCCCCCAATACACAAAAGTCTTAAAGGGCCCTCAAGCCCAAACCCAATGACGCCGCCCCATACATACACTTAGTATGTTTACATGCACCTAAAAATTCATTACTGCATGAACCAGCTTTTTAAAAAGACATGTAAAAAATGGGATTTACATTCATATCTACAGGTAAAAGCCAGTAAATTAGAATATTTTGAAAAACTTGATTTATTTCAGTAATTGCATTCAAAAGGTGTAACTTGTACATTATATTTATTCATTGCACACAGACTGATGCATTCAAATGTTTATTTCATTTAATTTTGATGATTTGAAGTGGCAACAAATGAAAATCCAAAATTCCGTGTGTCACAAAATTAGAATATTACTTAAGGCTAATACAAAAAAGGGATTTTTAGAAATGTTGGCCAACTGAAAAGTATGAAAATGAAAAATATGAGCATGTTCAATACTCAATACTTGGTTGGAGCTCCTTTTGCCTCAATTACTGCGTTAATGCGGCGTGGCATGGAGTCGATGAGTTTCTGGCACTGCTCAGGTGTTATGAGAGCCCAGGTTGCTCTGATAGTGGCCTTCAACTCTTCTGCGTTTTTGGGTCTGGCATTCTGCATCTTCCTTTTCACAATAACCCACAGATTTTCTATGGGGCTAAGGTCAGGGGAGTTGGCGGGCCAATTTAGAACAGAAATACCATGGTCCGTAAACCAGGCACGGGTAGATTTTGCGCTGTGTGCAGGCGCCAAGTCCTGTTGGAACTTGAAATCTCCATCTCCATAGAGCAGGTCAGCAGCAGGAAGCATGAAGTGCTCTAAAACTTGCTGGTAGACGGCTGCGTTGACCCTGGATCTCAGGAAACAGAGTGGACCGACACCAGCAGATGACATGGCACCCCAAACCATCACTGATGGTGGAAACTTTACACTAGACTTCAGGCAACGTGGATCCTGTGCCTCTCCTGTCTTCCTCCAGACTCTGGGACCTCGATTTCCAAAGGAAATGCAAAATTTGCATGGTTGGGTGATGGTTTGGGGTGCCATGTCATCTGCTGGTGTCGGTCCACTCTGTTTCCTGAGATCCAGGGTCAACGCAGCCGTCTACCAGCAAGTTTTAGAGCACTTCATGCTTCCTGCTGCTGACCTGCTCTATGGAGATGGAGATTTCAAGTTCCAACAGGACTTGGCGCCTGCACACAGCGCAAAATCTACCCGTGCCTGGTTTACGGACCATGGTATTTCTGTTCTAAATTGGCCCGCCAACTCCCCTGACCTTAGCCCCATAGAAAATCTGTGTGGTATTGTGAAAAGGAAGATGCAGAATGCCAGACCCAAAAACGCAGAAGAGTTGAAGGCCACTATCAGAGCAACCTGGGCTCTCATAACACCTGAGCAGTGCCAGAAACTCATCGACTCCATGCCACGCCGCATTAACGCAGTAATTGAGGCAAAAGGAGCTCCAACCAAGTATTGAGTATTGTACATGCTCATATTTTTCATTTTCATACTTTTCAGTTGGCCAACATTTCTAAAAATCCCTTTTTTGTATTAGCCTTAAGTAATATTCTAATTTTGTGACACACGGAATTTTGGATTTTCATTTGTTGCCACTTCAAATCATCAAAATTAAATGAAATAAACATTTGAATGCATCAGTCTGTGTGCAATGAATAAATATAATGTACAAGTTACACCTTTTGAATGCAATTACTGAAATAAATCAAGTTTTTCAAAATATTCTAATTTACTGGCTTTTACCTGTATATTTAAACTAACCCGCCTAAAAAACCTAGTTTAAATAATTGTAGTTAAAAAAAAAACTATATATAAAGTGGCTAGAATATGAATCTAAATATTCATATAACAGGAAATTATTCCCTTAAATATTATCATGAATATAAATCTGTTAAGTTTTCCTTTACACCGAGTGCACAGTAGAGATGATAATATCATCTGTAAATTATACAAATCATAATAACTAGAGATGTCTGATAATATCGGACTGCCGATATTATCAGCCGATAAATGCTTTAAAATGTGATATCGGAAATGATCGGTATCAGGTTCAAAAAAGTAAAATTTATGACTTTTTAAAAACGCCGCTGTACGGAGTGGTACACGGACGTAGGGAGAAGTACAGAGCGCCAATAAACCTTAAAGGCACTGCCTTTGCGTGCCGGCCCAATCACATAATATCTACGGCTTTTCACACACACAAGTGAATGCATCCATACTTGGTCAACAGCCATACAGGTCACACTGAGGGTGGCCGTATAAACAACTTTAACACTGTTACAAATATGCGCCACACTGTGAACCCACACCAAACCAGAATGACAAACACATTTCGGGAGAACATCCGCACCGTAGCACAACATAAACACAACAGAACAAATACCCAGAAACCCTTGCAGCACTAACTCTTCCGGGGCCACAATATACACCCCCGCTACCCCCTGCCTGCCCCCCTTCCCCATGCCTCAACCCCGCCCACCTCAACCTCCTCATGCTCTCTCAGGGAGAGCATGTCCCAAATTCCAAGCTGCTGTTTTGAGGCATGTTAAAAAAAATAATGCACTTTGTGACTTCAATAATAAATATGGCAGTGCCATGTTGGCATTTTTTTCCCATAACTTGAGTTGATTTATTTTGTAAAACGTGGTTACATTGTTTAATGCATCCAGCGGGGCATCACAACAAAATTAGGCATAATAATGTGTTAATTCCACGACTGTATATATCGGTATCGGTTGATATCGGAATCAGTAATTAAGAGTTGGACAATATCGGATATCGGCAAAAAAGCCATTATCGGACATCTCTAATAATAACACATCATTAGGACGTTTTCGTGGAGTGAGGTGTCCCATGCTAGGTTTGCCGCAATGCAGGTGGAACGAACCATTTTGTATATTTGATAAGAGGTGAAGGTAGATGTTGTTAATTTGAGTCACCGCCATAGGAAAATAATTGTAAAAAATTACAAAAGCCCAGGGGCCCCCACTTTCCGCACCACGGTGGCATCACTGCACTGTAATCTCACAGCATTTAACAGTATTTTTCACAGTAAATTACTGTTTTCAAAGTATACTCTAACAATATAAACAAATTATGATAACCCTATATTTCACAGCAATGAATTGTTATTTCACATCAAAATGCTGCAATTGTTGTCTTATCACAACAAATGACTGGGGGGGGGGGTTCACAGAATTAAACAAATACAATTAAACAAATATTATTGATATTATAATTAATATTTATACTGTTGCTTTTATAAAAGTGTGGTTTTCCATTTTTTTAGTATTGTATTATGTCTCTATTTCTTTGTACATTTCTATATTAAGTATTGTAAAAATTTGGTTGGATTTGGGGTTGTTCTGTTTTCTTGTATTAGATTGATAAACATTCCGTGATTTTTGTAAATAAAATTTTACAAAAACATTTTTAAAAATAAGTTTTTTAGACCCACACTGCGCATCACAGTCGAAAAATCAGCAGCCAAGAGGAGTTGAGTTGAGTTTGAGTTTATTTTGAACATGCATGCATACAACATGATGCATCACAATTTCCAGTTTCTCTATTCAACATGTCCGAAAAGGAGTAGGAAGGAGCAGAGCTTATTAAAATCCTACCCCTTTTCTTTTACATAGCAGCTGCTAAAACTTCTGTTCACTTCCTGTTCTCAGTGTATTCACAATATACTCCATAAGTAATAACAATAAAAATAAACAAATAAATAAACAATTAGTGAAGTAAGTTATATTTCATATGGTGAGATAAATAAGACTATCTAGAAAATGAATGGATGGATTAAATAAATTCAGAATAGTTATCATGGTTCTTCTTCTTTGTACTTTCTAAACACTTTAAGTTTGAAGAGTTTCTTGAAGTGGATCATATTAGTACATTGTTTGATTCCTTTGCTTAATCCATTCCATAATTTAATTCCACATACTGATATACTGAAGGTCTTAAGTGTTGTACGTGCGTACATACGTTTTAATTAGAAATGTTTTAAGTTACATTTTTCTCTGAGATTTTTTCTCAAAGAGTTTTTGCAACCTGTAACCTGTTTTGAAAAAGTTTTATTTTGATTTATATACCAAATAATAGCTGTGTCCCAATTCAGGGTCTGCATCCTTCGGAGGGTGAATTTGAAGGCCGCTTACGAAGGCTGTCCCAATTCATTCAAATTCGAAGGCTCCCCCAAATGCAGCCGACGAATGCGCCCTCCTTTTCCCTATATATGGAGGATGCATCGCGACTATCCTTCGTGGCCTCCCATATCCCAAGATGCTTTGCGCACCTTTGTTCAACCCGGATCTTTTTGACGACAGAGGCAAACACAAGCAGCGGCACCGGCAGCGGCACCGGCAGCGGCACCGGCAGCGGCACCGGCAGCGGCACCGGCAGCGGCACCGGCAGCGAATACACTTTCAAATGTATCCATCCATCCATTTTCTACCGCTTGTCCCTTTCCGGGTTGCGAGGGGATGCTGGAGCCTATCTCAGCTGCATTCGGGCTGTAGGCAGGGTACACCCTGGACAAGTCGCCACCTCATCACAGGGCCAACACAGACAACATTCACACTCACATTCAGAGGGTTCCATGTAAGCTCTGACGGTAGGGCGCCTGCCCGTCAACGTTTTGATTGATTGATTGAAACTTTTATTAGTAGATTGCACAGTACAGTACATATTCCGTACAATTGACCACTAAATGGTAACACCCGAATACGTTTTTCAACTTGTTTAAGTCGGGGTCCACGTTAATCAATTCATGGTACAAATATAAACTATCATCATAATACAGTCATCACACAAGTTAATCATCAGAGTATATACGTTTGTACATTGAATTATTTACATTATTTAAAATCCGGGGGCTGGGATGAGGAGGGTTTTGGTTGAGATGAGTGCGACGGTAAGCGTCACGAACTTGAGCACCGAGACTACCCAAGTGAATTGGCTCTACTCGTTTACCTAGGTGGCCTAACCTTAACCCTAACCCTAAACCTTACTTTCAAATGTACCGTATTTTTCGGATTATAAGTCGCTCCGGAGTATAAATCGCACCGGCCGAAAATACATAATAAAGAAGGAAAAAAACATATATAAGTCGCACTAGAGTATAAGTCGCATTTTTGGGGGAAATGTATTTGATAAAATCCAACACCAAGAATATTTGAAAGGCAATTTAAAATAAATAAATAATAACAACAGGCTGAATAAGTGTACGTTATATGACGCATAAATAACGAACTGAGAACATGCCTGGTTTCTCGCTTACTCCAAACGTTCTTTCTGCTGCTCGATTGCCGTTTTCTGCTGCATATTGCGCTATTTCCAGCTTGTAATCTGCAGTATATGATTTCCTTTTCGGTGCCATTTTTGTTCAGCCCTTCTCAGTTTTTATAAGTTACCGCCAATGTTGAAATGATCAATTTTCATAGGTACGGAAGTAGCAGGTAGCATCTTTTTTTCACAATGCACTTCTGCCATGACCCGCCCCTGCCAAATTTTTATTGGTTGACGTGTGTGTGTGACGATTGCTGATATACGTCTAGTCTCTTACATGAATGAGATAAATAATATTATTTTATATTTTACGGTAATGTGGTAATAATTTCACACATAAATCGCTCCAGAGTATAAATCGCACCCCCATCCAAATTTATAATCCGAAAAATACAGTAAGTAACGGATTTTAGGGTTAGGTTTAACCCTAACCCTAACCCCAAACCTAAGCCTAACCCTAACCCTAATCTCAACCCTAACCCTAACCATAACCAGGAAATCCTCCGCAGGCTAGACTGTCCCATTTAACAACGGGTGACGCATCCTTCGGAGGCGCCTCTGAGGCCGCGTAGGCCGGGTCCCTGAATTGGGACACAGCTAATGTTACGAGATTCGTGTTTAATCGAGAATTTATTCTGAATCGAATCATCCTCCCAAGAATCGGAAGCGTTGCCTTTTTTCTGTAAAAAATGAAAATAAATAAGTTCAGCCAGAAAATACTTCCTTATTTCCAGCCTTTGACGGACCACATAAAATTCTCCCACGAATTGATTTACGTGGACCCCGACTTAAACAAGTTGAAAAACTTATTCGGGTGTTACCATTTAGTGGTCAATTGTACGGAATATGTACTGTACTGTGCAATCTACTAATAAAAGTTTCAATCAATCAATGAAGTGGCACCTCCAAAACCCTGAAATCTAGACACCAAACATCCCAGAACAAGCTAGTCAGGTTACTTCTAGACCTCCACCCCAGATCACACCTCACTCCTACCCACTTCTCCAAAGTGGACTGGCTCAGGGTGGAGGACAGAGTAAAACAACTTGCTCTGAGCCTAGTCTATAAAATTCGCTACACCTCCCTGATACCGAAGTACATGTCAAACTACTTCCATAATGTAAATGACCGCCATAACCACAACACCAGGGGGAGCTCCACAAACCACGTTAAACCCAGATTCCGATCTAATAAAGGTCATTCACTCGTTCTCCTTCCATGCCACATCAATGTGGAATGCACTCCCAACAGGTGTAAAAGAAAGTGCATCTCTACCCTCCTTCAAAACCGCACTAAAAGAACACCTCCAGACAACTACAACCCTAGACTAACACCCTCCCCCCACCACATCCCACCTCCCCGGATTGTAAATAATCAAATGTAAATAATCAAATGTATAAACTTGTTCTTCTGCTTTCTGAGCTCACTATGTTCACTGCTCGCTGTACATATCCTACCAAGTCAGACCTACACTGTTTCAATCTCCATTTCTCAGATGATATAATTGTTGATGACTGAAGTGCTGATATCAACCAAACCTACCCCGCCCCCGCCCCCTGCCCAACCCCCTCCACATCCCACCCCCCGGATTGTAAATAATGTAAATAATTCAAAGTATATACTCTGATGATTAACTTCGAATTCGGGAGATGGGGGTGTGGTTGCGGGGGCGGGGTAGGGAGGGAAGGGTAAAGGTGCTGGCAGCATACCCCTTCCCCTTCGAGCTTTTCTGGATGAAATGAAATTATTTTTTCCAATCATTTTGGAACTTGCAAGCGTATTTCTTCTTCTTACTCGTCGTCGCCATGTCTCTTCTTCGTTCTTCTGCTTCGTCTCCTTCTTGTTGTGTGTGCAGTTGTGCACTGAGCTCCAAAAGCCGTAGATGTTATTGTAGCGTCCCGGAAGAGTTAGTCGTGCAATGGGTTCTGGGTATTTGTTCTGTTGTGGTTATGTTGTGTTACGGTGCGGATGTTCTCCCGAAATGTGTTTGTCATTCTTGTTTGGTGTGGGTTCACAGTGTGGCGTATATTTGTAACAATGTTAAAGGCCTACTGAAACTCACTACTACTGACCACGCAGTCTGATAGTTTATATATCAATGATGAAATCTTAACATTGCAACACATGCCAATACTTAGCTTACTAAAGTGCAATTTTAAATTTTGCGCCGAAATATCCTGCTGAAAATGTTTCGGTATGATGATGCCTGCGCGTGACGTCACGGATTGTAGAGGACATTTTGGGACAGCAAAGTGGCCAGCTATTAAGTCGTCTGTTTTCATCGCAAAATTCCACAATATTCTGGACATCTGTGTTGGTGAATCTTTTGCAATTTGTTCAATGAACAATGGAGACAGCAAAGAAGAAAGCTGCAGGTGGGAAGCGGTGTATTGCGGCCGGCTGCAGCAACACAAACACAGCCAGTGTTTCATTGTTTACATTCCCGAAAGATGACAGTCAAGCTTTACCATTGGCCTGTGGAGAACTGGGACAACAGAGACTCTTACCAGGAGGACTTAGAGTTGGATATATACGCAGACGCGGTACCGTGAGTACGCAGCTGCGGCTTCCAAACATTTGATCGCTTGCCCGTACGTGCGTGCCGCTATGTGTATGTCACGTACGTAACTTTGGGGACTTTGGGGAAATATATGTGCTGTGAACTTTGGGGAGGTGAACGGTACTTTGGGCTGTGTGATTGACTGTGTTGTGCAGGTGTTTGAGTTGTATTGGCGGGTTATATGGACGGGAGGGGGGAGGTGTTTGTTATGCGGGATTAATTTGTGGCATATTAAATATAAGCCTGGTTGTGTTGTGGCTAATAGAGTATATATATGTCTTGTGTTTATTTACTGTTTTAGTCATTCCCAGCTGAATATCAGGTCCCACCCGCCTCTCACAGCATCTTCCCTATCTGAATCGCTCCCACTGCCCTCTAGTCCTTCACTCTCACTTTCCTCATCCACAAATCTTTCATCCTCGCTCAAATTAATGGGGAAATCGTCGCTTTCTCGGTCCGAATCGCTCTCGCTGCTGGTGGCCATGATTGTAAACAATGTGCAGATGTGAGGAGCTCCACAACCTGTGACGTCACGCGCATATCGTCTGCTACTTCCGGTAGAGGCAAGGCTTTTTTATCAGCGACCAAAAGTTGCGAACTTTATCGTCGATGTTCTCTACTAAATCCTTTTAGCAAAAATATGGCAATATCGCGAAATGATCAAGTATGACACATAGAATGGACCTGCTATCCCCGTTTAAATAAGAAAATCGCATTTCAGTAGGCCTTTAAGGGGGTGAAGGTTTCAGGTGAGAGAGGACGTTAAAGGCAGTGTCTTAAAGGAGAACATTATCACAATTTCAGAATTGTAAAAACCATTAAAAATCAGTTCCCAGTGGCTTATTATATTTTTCGAAGTTTTTTTCAAAATTTTACCCATCACGCAATATCCCTAAAAAAAGCTTCAAAGTGCCTGATTTTAACCATCGTTATAAACACCCGTCCATTTTCCTGTGACGTCACATAGTGAAGCCAACACAAACAAACATGGCGGAAAGAACAGCAAGCTATAGCGACATTAGCTCGGATTCAGACTCGGATTTCAGCGGCTTAAGCGATTCAACAGATTACGCATGTATTGAAACGGATGGTTGTAGTGTGGAGGCAGGTAGCGAAAACGAAATTGAAGAAGAAACTGAAGCTATTGAGCCATATCGGTTTGAACCGTATGCAAGCGAAACCGACGAAAACGACACGACAGCCAGCGACACGGGAGAAAGCGAGGACGAATTTGGCGATCGCCTTCTAACCAACGATTGGTATGTGTTTGTTTGGCATTAAAGGAAACTAACAACTATGAACTAGGTTTACAGCATATGGAATACATTTGGCAACAACATGCACTTTGAGAGTGCAGACAGCCCAATGTTCATCAATTAATATATTCTGTAGACATACCCTCATCCGCGCTCTTTTCCTGAAAGCTGATCTGTCCAGTTTTGGAGTTGATGTCAGCAGGCCAGGGAAGCTAGGGTCGATAGGGGGTTTAGCTCGCTCGTCTGCGGGAACAAACTGCCGCCATTGCTTGCCGTGCTACCGAGGCCCTTTGTCCCTGAATTGCTCACACACTCCGGCAGATTCAATGGGGGTCTGGTGGCAGATTTCTTTGACTTTATCGTTGGAAATGCATCTGCTTTGAGTGTCGCAGGATATCCACACATTCTTGCCATCTCTGTCGTAGCATAGCTTTCGTCGGTAAAGTGTGCGGAACAAACGTCCAATTTCTTGCCACTTTCGCATCTTTGGGCCACTGGGGCAACTTGAATCCGTTCCTGTTCGTGTTGTTACACCCTCCGACAACACACCGACGAGGCATGATGTCTCCAAGGTACGGAAAACAGTCGAAAAAACGGAAAATAACAGAGCTGATTTTATTCAGTGTTTGAGAAAATGGCGGATTGCTTCCCGATGCGACGTCACGTTGTGACGTCATCGCTCCGAGAGCGAATATTAGAAAGGCGTTTATTTCGCCAAAATTCACCCATTTTAAGTTCGGAAATCGGTTAAAAAAATATATGGTCTTTTTTCTGCAACATCAAGGTATATATTGACGCTTACATAGGTCTGGTGATAATGTTCCCCTTTAAAGGAACGGCCCCAATTGTCCGGGTGGAAATCGGGAGAAATTCGGGAGATTGGTTGCCCCGGGAGATTTCCGTGAGGGGCACTGAAATTCGGGAAATCTCGTGAAAATCGGGAGGGTTGGCAAGTATGATGATGACTGTATTATGCTGATAGTATATATTTATAACATGAATTGATTAACGTGGACCCCGACTTAAACAAGTTGAAAAACTTATTGGGGTGTTACCATTTAGTGGTCAATTAGACGGAATATGTACTGAACTGTGCAATCTACTCATAAAAGTTTCAATCAATCAATGAAGCGGCGGGCCACATTTGGCCCCCCGGCCTTGACTTTGACACCTGTGGTGTATAAGATTCAATCAAATCTTAATTTTCCCTATTCCTTTTTGGGCAGGTTGAATCTTACAAGTGGGCGAGTGTGGCAAAGACTATGTCTGAAGAAATATCGACGTGAAGTACACAAATAGGCAAACTTGCATGCATCTCCCAAACTCACCCAGGTTGACGAAGCTCATCACCATATCCGCGTCGTCCAGGAAGCGGCTGTCCTGCAGGGTGACCACGGAGGCCAGGTGAGGATTGTACCTGGAGTATCTGCTGTGCGGAGCGTCGGCGGCCGCCGTGTTGTACAAGTCCAGCATGAACATCGGGGCGGCGGCGTTGTGTCGGCTGTGGACGTGGGAGGGTCGCGGGCGCTGAGGCAGCCCCAGGATGGAGAGGATCTCCCGCTGCATGTCCCTGCGCTCCTGGCTCCTCAGTCGGCGCTGGATGAAGCTAGAGCGCACCTCGTTGTCCGTGGAGAAGTTGGAGAAAGAGACTCCGTAACTCCAAGTCATTAAGAAAAGCATCATCGTCTCCAAGGCGCCGGAAACCATATGAACCATTTTTTTTTTTTTTTTTTTTTTTTTTTTACGCACGTCTTTAAAAGGTACTACGGAAGTGAAAAGTCATCCATAAATATCAGCGATGTGCAGATATCGAACAGAATATTCCTCCTTCAATGTCTATTAACTCTGCTGCTACTGTGCTGTTCTGCGTCTTTTCCTTTGGCATTTTTTGGAGCGGGTTTAGAGAGTCGGGGTTGGGTCGATACGTATGTCGGTAGTGTCGATACCACAAGCGGCAATAGTATTGGGTCAATACTAGCCTGATAATATCGATACTTTTTACTTGTCTTATACCGGGGGTCAGCAACCCGCGGCTCTTTAGTGCCGCTCCCTGGAGCATTATTTAAAAAAGGGTTGAAAATAGATAAAAGATGGTGGGGAACTATTTTGTTTTGTTTTGGTATGTTTTTTGTGTGAGGACAAACATGACACAAACCTTCCCAATTGTTAGAAAGCCCACTGTTCAATA